>NW_025968543.1:0-23854 GCF_021869965.1 Rhincodon typus | reverse complement strand
TGAAGCTTCCACGATTTGCCATAAAGCACAGCAGTAGCACATCACGTGCGTGAGCTCTGCTGCCACGACTTCCTTTAAGCCCCTTAGTTATTACCTTTTCTTAAAAAGGTTGTGCTTATGTAAGAATACGATTACCTTACTTCCCTTACCATCCTTTGCTTACATTACTTTATTATATTGGCCCAGACTTTCACTTATTCCTGTAGTTAATCCCTTCTTCCAAAAAAAGACTTTAAAAATCATGAACCAATTTCCTGTGATGTCACTATTTGATTTGTTTTCCCCAGTCAGCAGATTCCTAAAGTTGTAGCCATTAAATTACGACTCTCCTCCATCTGCTTAGTTGGAGCTGAAGAATGTAGCCTTACAAGTTACGAACTACAAAACAAAAAGCACATCTTCCCCTTTCCATTGAATTCCCAAAAAGCCCAGAAACATTTGGGCTGTCTCACACTCAGGATGTGCTCCCTTAACTCCTTGTGCAAAGCTTACTGACCGTCTCAATAAATTTACATATTCTCATCACTAACTGGCCAGTGAAAATAGTCTAAATTTACTTTGTGGAAACTACATTCATAATATTAGTTATAGCAGTCAGGTAGATTTCTGCTAGAAGGCCGATAAAGTTAGTCTCATTAAGAAGATCAGCTAAAGCAAAAGACTTTAGCTGATAAGCTTACAGCGAGAAGCCTACACTGACCCAGCATGTCCTCCTCGGGATTAATTTCTCCAAGGACACATCTGCACAAGCCAAGTGATAACTCATCTGTAGGCCATGTAACTGAATTACTTGATAGACAGTTCAGTTGAGTTAAAGCCTTGATAGGGCAAATGTGAAGCCTTCTTGTTAAACAAAAATTCACTAAGAATAATAAGATGAGATAATCCTAAAATAACCTCTGAAATGTTCACCAGAAGGTAAGAAAAATACTTTGAGGGATGTTAGAACAAAATGTTTCAGATCTATTATTTAGGCAGCTCCCTTCAAGATCGAAACCTATTGACCAGTAGCGGAATCAAACGTAACAGGGAAAACGCAGGAAAATAGACGTGAGGAGTGTCAAATCAGACATGATCCTATTGAATGGCGATATGGCTCAAGAGTCAAGTGGCCTACTCCTGTTCCTATTTCTTATGATCTTACAACTGGACTCCCGGTCTCCTTACCTCTCTGCTTCTTTTAAAGTTTTACCATTTAGTTTCCATGCCTTCATCTGACTCATGAGAATTAGGATTCTCATTTTTTGCAAATTCAATTTAACATCTATTTATCATATCTATCACTACCATGTGCATGTCTTCCTGAAATCTCTCAAACTTTTCTTCACAGATGACCATGATTGGCTTTGTGCCATCTGTAAACTTTCACTGCACCCTCATACAATCAAAACATTTTGACTTGGTATTTTAAAAAAGCAACTGACTCAACAAAATCCAAAAGGGACACTCGCAATCCAAGGAAAATATATTAACCACTGTATTACCTTCTATCCTTAAATTAATTTCTTATCCATACTGCTACATATGCCCTTATTTTATTAGAAAGCATCCTCAGCAGCAACTTAAACGTCTTTTGAAAAAGGAAGATTGATTTGGCAAAGTAGCATCCAACTTTGCAGCAACTTTATCTTTAAGCAGTGCCTTCAGGATGGTTAGTGGGGAGAAAAGTGCAAAAGGAAAACAACCTTGGGATAGAAATGGTTTCTGGAGGTCAATATATGTCACAACGATGACACAAGCCATATCGATCTATATCAGAGATTGCCTCTCATTCCTCTAATTTCCAGAACAAATTTCTTCTCTGAGGGTTGAGTGTCTTTGAAACTCCTTGCCGTGGAGAGCTGAGTGTACAGTCTTTGTGTATATTTAAAGCGGAGATAGATTAATTTTCGATCAGTTGGAAAATCAAGGGTATATGAAGAAATGCCAGGAAAGCGGACATGAGGAATATTGGATCAGCCATTGAATGGCAGAGCAGGTTAGCCAAGGGGCCTACTCCTGTTCTTATTTCTTATAGTTAGGAGTAAAATCAGATAACATGGCTAGTGCCCACAAGTATGTTAGCCCAAAGAGAAAATTTATAGCTGGATTCAAGTATAAATGATATAATCAAAAGCAAGTTTAGTCAGAAAAAGCCCTTGCTGATTTTGCATATCTTTGGCATTTCTGCATGAAAATGTGCCAATATTTCAATGCCCCCTTTCCATTAGGAGACTAAAGATTAAACATGAGCTGTTAAATTTATGATTCCAAAGACCCATATGGGAGCAACCTGAGTTTTACATAAAATGAGCACACTTAACTTAATAACAAGCACCAATCTTGAGACATGCTGACATGGCTACTTTCACAATGCTTAATAGTTCTCTTGGGTATTCAGTCTTCTAAAGTGTAATAATTCAAAACAGCTGCAATGATTCTTCCAACAACAGTGCTATATGGGAAATAAAAAATTCTCTAATCTGAAACCTAAATACAGGGTTATTGAGTAGTTACGCATGTATGAATTAAAACTGAAACAAGGACTTAGATTTACCATACAAAAACCAGTTGTAGGATTTAAATCACTTACCTCTTAATGAATCCCTTTCAAACATGTGCTCAACACAGAAACAGAAAACAGGAGCAGAAATAGGCCATTCACTCCTTTGAGTATGGTTCATCATGGCTGATCATCCAACTCAATACCCTGTTCTGTATTTCTCCTTGTCGCTTTGATCACTTTAGACCCAAGAACAATATCCCTGATCAAACCTTGCCTCTCTAATTGGAGATTAAAATTTCTCCTTCAGATTTACTCCAAAAGTTAGACTTGCCAGTCTATAGCTCTGTGGTTTATCTCTACCACCCTTCTTGTAAAGTGGAACCAAATTAGCTGTTCTCCAGTCCTCTGGAGCCTCCCCTGTACAAATATGTACAAGTAAAAAATGTTAACAGCCGTTTCGCTATCCACAGATGGTTTCTGACTTGCTGATCAGAGTCATAGATTACTACAGCACAGAAACAAACTCTTTGGTTCAACCAGTCCATACCGAACATAATCCCAAACTAAACTACACCCACCTGCCTGATCCTGGCCCATATCCCTCTAAATCTTTCCTATTCAAGTGCATATCCAAATGTGTTTTAAACATTGTAATTGTACCCACATCCACCACTTCCTCAGGATGTTCATTCCACACTCAAACAACCCTTTGTATTTTAAAAAAAATTGCCCCGATGTCTTTTTTTAAAATCTCTCTCCTCTCGCCTTAAAAATGTGTCCCCTTAGTCGTGAAATCCCCCAGCCTAGGGAAAAGACAACTACTATTAACTTTAAGTCCCAGCATATCTAGCCTTTCCTTATAATTGAAACCGTCCAAAACCAGCAACATCCTGGTAAATCTCTTCTGAACACTCTTCACCTTAATAGTAGCCTTCCTATAACTGGTCAACCAGAATTGAACACTGTATTCCAGAAGGGCTCTCAATAAAAAACAACTACCTCAACATCACTTCCCAACTCCTATACTCAAAAAAGGACTGAGCAATGAGGGCACATGCCCCAAACGTCTTTTTAAACGGCCTGTCTGTATGTGATGCAAACTTCAAAGAATTATGTACCTGCACCCATAGGTCCCCCTATTCTACCACACTACCCAAGATCCTACCATTAACTGTATAAGCCCTACTCTTGTTTGTTGTACCAAAAATGGAATAGATTGCATTTATCCAGATTGAACTCCATCTGCCATTTTCCAGCCCATTGACCCATTTGATCAAGATCCCTTTTTAATGTTAGAAAACCCTTCTTCACTGTCTACTGTGCCACCAATTTTGGTGTCATCTGCAAACTTACTACCCATGCCTTCTATATTGTATAAAATGACAAAAAGAGGATCCAGAAACAATCCGTGAACTCCACTGGTGACAAGCCTCCGATCCGAAAAGCAACCCTCCAACATCCCTGTCTCTGGTCATTAAGCCAATTATATATATCCAATTGGCAAGATCACCCAGAATCCCATGTGAACTAACTTTACTAATTAGTCTACCATGTAGAAGCTTGTCCCAAGGCTTTACTAAAATCCAAGTAAATAACATCTCCTGTTCTGCCCTCAATCTTTTTGAGAACTTCCTCAAAAAAACTCAATTAAGTTTGTGAGACATGATTTTCCTCTCACAAAACAATGCTGACTACCCCAAGCAATTTTTGCTTCACTAAATGTCCACAAATCCTATATTTTACAATCACCAACAAGTTACCTACAACTGAAGTCAAGGCTCATAGGTCTATAGCTCCCTCGTTTCCCCTTACAGACTCTCTTAAACAAGGGTACCACTTTACCATCCTCCAGTCATCAGGGTGGCTTACCACATCAGCAGTAATCAAAAACCACCACCTAACTGTTCTAATTCCATTTTCAAGCTCTTGGCCCAGAGTCTTGTATGTCTTGGCATTACAAGAGCAGATCTAAATACTTCTTAAATATTACGGACTTTTCTGGATCTCTATCACCCTTATAAGCAGGGAGTTCCAAATTCCCACCACTGACAGGATGAAAAAGTTTTGCCTCATGTTTCCTCTAAACCTTCTGCCTTTCACCTTAAATCTCTGCCGCATCATCACAGATTCCCTCTACCGAGGGAGAAGCTTCTTCCTGTGTACGCTATGCCCTTCTTACATCTCCATCATGTCCCTTTTCAATCTCCTCTACTCTGAACGAAAGCAACCCCAGACTGTCCAATCTCTCCTTCATAGTAAACTCTTGTCTGCACAACATCCAAGTAAATCTACTCTCGGAATCCAGAAACAGCACTGAATACGCTAGCTGTGGCCTAACCAACATTTTGTACAGTTCCAGCAAAATCTCCCTGTTCTTAAATTCAATGCTTGGGATAATAAAGGCAAGTAGACCATATGCCTTAACCAATTCATACACCTGTCTTCGTACCTTGGGACCAGTTTGGGAAGATGATTCTCTCGTGATATTATCGCTGGAATATTAATCCGGAGGCCCAGGTAATGTTCTGGGTAACCAGTTTCAAATCCTGCTACGGCAGATGGTGTAATTTGAATTCAATTTTTTTTAAAAATCTGGAATTTAAGAGTCTACTGATGACCATGAAAGCATTGTTGATTGTTGAAAAAACCCATCTGGTTCCCTGTAGGGCAGGAAATCTGCCAGTCTTACCTGGTCTGGTCTGCCTATGACTCCAGACCCACAGCAATGTGGTTGACTTTCAAAAGCTGTCTGGGCAATTAGGGATGGACAATAAATATTGGCCTGGCCTGTGATGTCTACTCCCATTAATGAACAAAATAAGTGCCCATGCACACCAAAGTCTCTTTGATCCTCAGTGTTTTCCAGGGTCCTATTGCTCATCATGTATTCCCTTACCTTGTTTGTCCTGCCCAAGTGCATTTATCCAGAATGAATTCAGTTTGCAACTGGGTCAGCCCATCTGACCAGCCTATCTATATCCTCCTGTCATCTAAGTCTATCCTCCTCACTACTTACCACCCCATCAATTTTTGTATCAGCCATGAATTCAATCCGCTAATCAACCTCCTACATTCAAGTCTAAATTATATATCACAAACAGCAAAGGCCCCAACACTGGCCATTGTGGGACTCCACTTGATAAAGACTTCCAGTCGGAAAAATGTCCCCCAAATGTCACCCTCTGCTTCATGCCACCCAGCCAATGCAGATCCAATTCGCCAAATTTCCTTGGATCCCACAGACCTTGGCAATTAACCCTCCATGCCGAAGTTTATCAAAAGCTTTGCTGAAGTCCAAGTAGACAACATTAAAAGCCTTATCCTCATCAACACACTTGGTCAACTCTTCGAAAAACTCAATCAAGTTGGTCAGACATGACCTCACTTTAACAAGACCATGCTGACTGTCTTGACTAATCTTTTCCTTTCCAAATGAGGATTAATTCTTTCCTTCAGAATCACTTCCAAAGTTTCACACCATCAACATTAGACAGGCTGGCCTGTATTTTCTGGTTTATTCCCTTACTCTCTCTTGAATAATAGTACCACATTGGGTGTCCTCCAGATCTCTCATGGCCACAGAGGGATTGAAAACATTTGCAAGCATCCTTGGCATTTTCTCTCTTGCCTCACTCAACAACCTAGGATACATTTCATCCGACTCTAGATATTTATCTATTTTTAAAGGCCTACCAGACCACCATTCCTGTGTATGCTAATTTCTTCAAATTGTATCAAAGACCTTCTCCCTGATTTCTATATTTATATCATCCCTCTCACTACAGAACACCGACACAAAGTATTCATTTAGAACCCCACATACATCGTCTGGCTCCACGCACACATTACCAGTCGTCCTTAATGGGCCCTACTCTTTTACCCTAAATGTATCCGCAAAATAATTCAGGATTTTTCCTTATTTGATCTGCTTTCATGTTCCTTTTTAACAGTCCCAATCTTCTTTAAGTTCCCTCTCACATATTCTGTACTCCTCTAGGGTTTCTGCTGTTTTTAGCTCTGTGTCTATCATTAGCCTCCCTTTCTCAGGCTGGTTCTCATCACGTTGCTTTTATTTCTGCATTTATTTTGTTTTTCTTTCTTTCTCAAACAGAGACATCTGCAAATTTCCACCTAAAAAAGTCTTATCAATTTATGAACAACACAGCTGCTGTTTCTCACCCACCACTTTTAATAAAGAAAACGATCTGTCTCTGGCTATTTGTCTGTCTTAAACCTGGTTACTTTTACCATGAAAAATTTCCATAAATCTAATAAATTCCTCCTCTTCAATTATTTTTTGGTGTCCTTGGAGCATCAAGAGAATAGTTCCTTGAAAGTGGAGTCGCAGGTAGATAGGATAGTGAAGGCAATGTTAGGTATGCTTGCCTTTATTGGTCAGTGCATTATGTACAAGAGTTGAGCGGTCATCTTGCAGCTGTATCGTACATTGTTTAGGCCACATTTGGAATATTGCATCCAATTCTGGTCTCCCTGCTATAAGAAGGATGTTGTGAAACCTGAAAGGTCTCAAAAGATTTACAGGGTTGGAGGGTTTGAGAAATAGGGAGTAGCTGAATAGGCTGGGGCCATTTACCCTGGAGCATTGGAGGCCAAGGAGTGACTTATAGAAGTTTATAAAATCGTAAAGAGCATGGATAGGGTAAATAGGCAAGAGGTTTTCCCCGAAATGTTAACTCTGATTTCTCTTCACAGATGCTGCCAGACCTGCTGAGCTTTTCCTGCAACTTCCGTTTTTGTAGTCAAAACTATCAACTGGATTTGCAGCCCTCATTGCGTCAGGATCAGAACGTGTACAGCTAACATAACTTTGCCAGCTTGTGTGCTGGCTCCACCAACTTCATTCCATCTCCAAGTCATTTTTGCATTAGATAAGGAGATCATCCGGTGTGGTAGAATAACATTCCTGTTAAGAGTGAGCAGCCAATCAGGCTCAATAAAGGGCTGAGTGACAGCAATTTTTCAGTTGGCCCTCAGGAGGCAGAGGCCAGTTTGCATGGCTGGAGGTAGACACCACAAGCAGGACACTGGTCTGCCTACAGACTCATCCACAGGCCACCTGTGGAGTGATTCTCCTCCCAGCAGTGGGGACCCAAATTAAAAGTAAATTCAGTATTTAATAGCTTTTTAAAAAAAAAAATTGGAGAGAAGGTGTTTCCATCTTGAAGCATCCTCTCTCCACCTCTTATATTGCAATCTGCTGCATCTTTCAGGGTGAAAGGCCTCTGACTGGCTCTTGTTTTGAAAGCCTTATAGCCATCCTTAACTGAATGAAGGACATGCCATCTGGCCCTTCCATTCCATGGGAAATCACAGGACAGCAACTCAAGTATTATTCCCCAACTGCCCCCAAGAGAAAATCCTGAACTATCAGTTTTCCCAATAATTTCCCAACAGGACTTAAGGACATCATTGTACTATGTTTCCATGTGGTAACGTAAACCAAAGAACCTAGTATCCTGAAAGATATGCACTTAAGCTAATTAGTGCCCAGTGATACAGGACTGCTACTTAAGTGCGGATGATTAATTGCAAACAATGCCCCTGCAGCACAGCTCATCTGATGACTTCAGAATATTAATGAAACCAATAACAAAAATGATAGGTGTCAGGATTTCCAGCCTTCACCTTTTGAGGTTGACAGCCAGTATTAGTAGAAAGATTGGTTTACATTTAATGCAAACAATTTTTGGGGGGTGGTTGCGTAGAGAAAGCGAGGAGAGAAAAGGAATGGAGGGGAAATCAATTAAATATTGGATATTCTCTGCCAGAAATTTGGCACTTTATTTTCATCAATTCAATAGGCTTCACATACTTCCATGCACATTAAAGTGAATATCAATCTGTGTAGTGGCACAGATTTTCAAAAAAAAAAAGAAAAAAATAACAAACCTCCAAATGTTACTCCTCCCTCTCGCAACTGCTATGCGATGTATTAATAACCCAACTTATTTTTGTCAGCTCAATCTTGACAAATGAACCTCTTGAAAAACAACTGAACTAATAAATTAGTCTTTAAACACACTGCAAGTTGTAAAATGGCTTAGCGGGTTCTCCAATGTTGGGCAGTCTATTGGAGATCATTAAATCCACCAAGTGTTTCTTTTTCTCAATTTGTTGAGATATTCCTATGTCAATAGGTTAGTCATCTACTCACGAGAGGCACCTGATCCACACAATGTAGACCGATTCAATCAGTCCACTTACACAGACTATTCGAGTCAACTCTAATCCCCATTCTAGCAAATCCCAATGGCACCTTCTGCTGAAATACATTTTTGTAGCATGCCAGGGAGGAAATTTAAAACCTACAATACTTTTGAGTAAAAAAAAAAGCAACAACATCTCCCAAGATCAAGGGAATATTAACTGAAATTGAGGACGAAGAAGACTTCATTAAAGTCCTGCAACTACCAGAACACAGCTCAGCTCCTCTTCATCACTTTCCACCATAAACACTTTCATGCTGTAAGTGTACCTAAAACAGTCATTAATGAGTCTGAATTTGCTCCATATGAACACAGACAAAGCTAAAACTTTTGATGTTGTCAGCCCCATGTCAATGTCATGCTTGAACCTAAGTGAGCCGGAGGAGGAAAAATAGTTCTAGTAGCAGAAAAGTTCAGAGCTTTAAATCCCAGAACTTACAAGAGTGCATGACCATTTTGAGTCACTGACTCGAATGTTCAAAATATATGGGAAGGTGGTCAAATTCACTCTGAAAGCCCCCAGAGTCTGGAAATTCAATTACAAAGGCAACGAAGAAAAGAAAGAAAGGTTGCCCCATACTTGAGAGAGAGAGAGAGAGAGAGAGAGAGAGAGAAAATGCAGCAGCAGCAGCTGCTCCCCCAGTCAGAGATTTTGCCTGCCTGATCTTGCTGGCACTCCGGTGACTGAATCTGTGACATCTTTAAACCTGCGACATTGAATACCTGTTTGAGAATAAAATTTACCACCTGGGACCAGATAGAAAGAAAATCAAAACTTTAAAAAAGCCACCTTTTGCTCCAATATTCACGATGCTCAGAGGGGTCATTTCTCCCCAGTCCTTTATGCTTATGGGTCTTCATACTAGTATGGAGGTTGCCTCTCTTCCAGCTTGCACCCACTCCGGAGTTAATATCAATTAATTCTGAAGAAAGTGCCACAGGTGAAAGTGTTCTGAGGAAGGGTCACCGGACCCGAAATATTAACATTGATTTTTTTCTTCACAGATGCTGCCAGACCTGCTGAGCTTTTCCAGCAACTTCTGTTTTTGCCCTATCAAGGTTTTGTGAATCATGTGGGGGGTCACCAATGATTGAGTGCTGAGTGGGACAAGTAGTAGACAGTACTTAGAGTTGGTAATGACAGTGACAAAAAGCATGCAACTGAGAAGTAACTGAAAACACAAATATAACAAAAACAAGTCAGTCAGTCTCCTATTACAATAACTCCAACTCAATCCTTCGGGCAGTTACCAATGCTTTCACAGATCCAGCAGGTGGCTCTAAAAAGAACCTTCAGATTTTTAGATTTACATTTAACTCATTCTGTGCTGGACTAGTGCACTGATAATGAGAGAAGGCTTTACCCCTACAGGATCTGGACTGGAACCTTTGCTCACAGGTCAACGACCAATCTACAAACTTTTCCTTTGACAGTGGCATAGGATGTGATTTCCCAAACTCTGCAACAATTCATACCTCTGTCTAAACTCTTATCCATCTCCCCCAACTCCTGAGGGAGATTAACAGCAGGACAAATGCAGCAGCTCTGTAAAGGGAACCAAGCGCTAGAAACCCAACAGCACCAGAATATGACATCTCTGAGGGAGATGTAGGAGAACATTGATGGAAAAGGCAAAGGTGAGGCTATGATAGGTTTTGGAAAGATGAACAAGAATTTTAAAACCAAAAAATTGCTTGAGTGGGAGCCAACATGGGATAGCAGGCTCACATGCAAGCGTGGAACAGATCGTGCTGTTTTAGGTGACCTCAGGCATAAGGAAAGAATGATTTGGGAGACCAGGCAGCGAGCTATAAAAATTTAACAATGGAGAAATTGTCATGATGAATCACAAAAAGGTTAGCTTACAGGTACAGCAAGTAATTTAGGAAAGCTGACAGAATGTCATTATTTATTGCAAGAGATATTGAATAAAAAAGGTAGGCAGATTATATAGGCCACTAGTGTGTCCACATCTGGTGTAACAGAAACATAGTAACATAGAAGATAGGAGCAAAAGGAGGCCGTTCGGCCCTTCAAGCTTGCTCCGCCATTCTTCACGATCATGGCTGATCGTCCAACTCCATAGCCTAATCCTGCTTTCTCCCCATAACCTTTGATCACATTGCCCCAAGTGCTATATCTAGTCGTCTCAAATACATTCAAATATTTTGTCATCAACTACCTCCCGTGGTAACAAATTCCACAGGCTCACCACTCTTGGGTGAAAAGTCTCATCTGCATCCTAAATCGTCTACCCCAAATCCTCATACTGTGACCCCTGGTTCTGGACACACCCACCATCAGGAACATCCTCCCTGCATCTGTCCTGTCCAGTCCTGCTAGAATTTTATAAGTCTCCATGAGATCCCCCTTCATTTGTCTGAACTCTAGCGAAAAAAATCCCAACCTAGTCAATCTCTCCTCATACATCAGACTCTGCCATCCCCAGAATCAGCCTGGTAAACCTTCACTGCACTCCCTCAAAAGCAAGAAGATCCTTTCTCGAAAAGGAGACAAAACTGCACACAATATTCCAGTCGTGCATGGTTGGTCACCCTTATAAAATTAATGTAAATACATTGAAGGTAGTTCAGAGAAGGGCTATCAGACTACATTAATCAGAAGACAAAGAACTGCAGATGTTGGAAATCTGAAGCAAGAACAGAAATTGCTGGAGAAACTCAGCAGGTCTGGCAGTATCTGTGGACAGAAAGCAGAGTCAACATTTCGGGTCCAGTGACCCTTCTCCAGAACAGTCTACCAGACTAATATCTGGATTGAGGAGGCTGACTTATGAGGAAGGATTGCAGACACTAGGCTTACATCCACTGCAGTTCAGAAGTGTAAGTAGTGACTTGATTGAAACATAATATCCTGAAGGATATTGACAGACGTGGAGAAGGCTTTCCTTCCTACCGAAGATTCGTGATCTCAGGGTCACTCTTTAAAAATCAGGGGTCATTTACTGAAGACAGAGATTAGGTGATTATTTTTTCTGAGGGTTGAGAGTTCTGAAAAGATGGTGGTAGCAGAGTCCTCGAATATCTACATGACAGTGGGGAGTAGATTCTTGGTAAGAAGGATGAAAAGTCATCAGGGTAAACGGAAATATAGATTTGAGGTCACAAATCAGATCCACCATGATCTTGTTGAAGGATGGAGCAAGCTCAAGGGATTGAACGACATACTCCTGCTCCTAATTTGTATGTTTGTATGCTATTACCAATTCCACAAAAGAAATTGATGTTCAGTATTGAAAACGCCAAGTTTATGGAATTGGCAGCTGAATAAAATGTCAAGTCAATGAGCAGGCTTCAAATTACTGGGAGTCACATCTGTAACAAGTGCACAGTGCCCTTATTCACACTAAAAGTAAGACTTCCAAAAAGGCATACAAAAGACCGCCCCTCAACATACTTTAAAAAAACAAGTACTGTATATGCATTGAACACTTTATAGTAAGTCCATTTCCAATTACAACACCTGAAAGTTTTACTCAACATGAATGTTTAATAGGATCATAATTCAGATTATGAAATCCACAACTAAACTGCCAATGTTAAACTGGCTGTGCAGTGAGGAGTAGAAAAGCAATAATGAGAATCCTGCATATATCTTGTTAGGTTTTTTAAAAAAAGACTGCAACTAAATGGAAGTCTAGCAACCTTGAGGAATTAGTTTAAATTTGAGTTCAAATTAGTTTCCAATAACTTCCAATCCTATGAAGTAATGGGTCCTATTGATGTATTAATTATATATCCATGTGTTATAAATGTAGAATTTTGTGAGAAGATCTGCGAAGGAAGATGATTTGAGAAATAGATTTACATTTGAACACTGAAATATTGGCAAGAAGTTTGTTTTGTAGAATTTATCAAATATTATAATTGTTTTCTCTGATTAGTAAAAGACTTCTTCCAGCAATGCGTTAATTCGTGCTGATTGGTTAAAGGGATATGCCGATGGGTTGTTTGGCCTAATGTTTTAGGACAAAGCTTTTTTTTTTTTTTGACCTAAAATTGAATCGTACTTGATTTGCAGGATTTTATTAAACATAGGCCTGCTAGCTTGTAATACTTGAGTTCTTCAGCCAAAATCCGATACATTTAGCTTTCTGACCTGGTGCGCATAGCGAATGTTTCAAGATCCCTATGTTCCTTCCCCTTCATGGACATTTCCCAATGTTGAAGTCACATTCCACGCTTCCGGTGCCATGATAGGTTAGTAGGAACTGTTAGTGACCTGGGGACAATATTGATTCATCCTATTTTTGACTTTTTGAAAGTAGCTAATTTCCTGCGCTCTCACTATTTGGTTTATTACTTGTTGTTGTTGTCTAATGATTCAGCTTAATTTAAGTAGGCATCAATCACTTGTAGCAAACCAAAGTGTTGATTTCTGTCAGGACTGAGTTTTGAACTCAAAGGCGTGGTTAGTGGCATAATGAACATACGTGCACATTCACTATGCGCACCAGGTCAGAAAGCTAAATGTATCGGATTTTGGCTGAAGAACTCAAGTATTACAAGCTAGCAGGCCTATGTTTAATAAAATCCTGCAAATCAAGTACGATTCAATTTTAGGTAAAAAAAAAAAAGCTTTGTCCTAAAACATTAGGCCAAACAACCCATCGGCATATCCCTTTAACCAATCAGCACGAATTAACGCATTGCTGGAAGAAGTCTTTTACTAATCAGAGAAAACAATTATAATATTTGATAAATTCTACAAAACAAACTTCTTGCCAATATTTCAGTGTTCAAATGTAAATCTATTTCTCAAATCATCTTCCTTCGCAGATCTTCTCACAAAATTCTACATTTATAACACATGGATATATAATTAATACATCAATAGGACCCATTACTTCATAGGATTGGAAGTTATTGGAAACTAATTTGAACTCAAATTTAAACTAATTCCTCAAGGTTGCTAGACTTCCATTTAGTTGCAGTCTTTTTTTAAAAAACCTAACAAGATATATAGATTTTCGAAGGGAAAAAAATTAAATGAGCAATAATTTAAAAATCAATTACTAAAGATAAAACAATGCAACTACACAAACATGATTACATTGTATTTACAAACTGCTAAACAAAAACAGAAATCTCTTACCACATTCTCTAAAATGCACAGTTGTCAAAAATCAACCATACTTACCACTTTCCATCGTTCCTTCACTAGGAAACCGACAGACAATATGTCAGGCTGCTCACCTCCCCCACTCATGTCTGTGGTCCCTTTTGGAATAGCTGCTATGCAATGCACAAGTCAGCCTGCATCTTCAGGGTTCCAAATGCAGATTCCATTTAACCCGATGCTAAAGGAATTAACCAAAACATAAATCAACATTTAAAATGAACAATAGTTTACTTCTCTGCAATAATACAATATGCAAGAAGCATTATAAATACAAAATAGAAAAAGACTGTACTGTGATGTACACACACCAAAACGGCACATGTTTCATCACTAGGAAACAATGCGCACATTGCACACTACAAATATTCCTAAACTAAATTTAATGCAATATAAAAAAAAAGGCGGCCTGCGATCTGAAATAAAACCAAGTGCTGAATAAACTCAGCAAGTCTGGCAGCATCTGTGAAGGGAGAAATATTCACTGCTGAGTCCAATATGACTTCTGAACACTTCGAGAGTCATACTGGATTCAACATTAACATGGACACGGCAAAGTGGCCTTCCGGCCCAGCGTGGCGGTCTCTTGCATGGACTTCCAGTCTTGAGGTGATTCCTCAAAAAGTGCAGTCCTACTGTGGCTAAGCACTTAAGAAAAACTAATGTTTGAACTTTCAGCTTAATTTCTTTATTTTCACTTAAATCTAAGAAGGCGTTACTGTACTATAATCACTGCAATGTTTAACTTTGCTCTTCTTTCTGCCTTGTTAAGATACTGTACCTAGGTATTTATACCTAAGGTGGCATCTCATGGTGACATTTTATACTTTTCACAGTACACTATACTTTTGTACTTGAGTTACACATGACAATAAAGTCAAAGTCAAAGTCAAATCAAATCCAAAATCAAATCCAAAACAACTTAGAATGATTATAGAACAAAAAGTAAAAGAAATACTCAACAGGCCAGATAATCTTTTGAGAAAGAAAGAGCGGATGTTTCAGATCTATAAACATTTATCCCTTTTTAATATTTCCAGCATTCTGCTTCTATTTTAGATTTCCAGCAGCTGCAGTATTTCACTTTTGCATTCATGTTACAAACAGGGTTAATGAAAATTTAGACATTGTAAACTTGTTTTAAATAAGAAATGGTACCACAATGTGATCATGTAAGCCTTTCTTTTCATAACACAAAACAAAATAGGAGGAGTAGACCATCCAGCCTGCTCTGCTATTCAATACAATCATGGCTGATTTTGGGCTTCAGCTCCCTTTTACTACCCACTTCCCATATCTCAATTCCTCAAGTGACCAAATATCTGTCTATCATAGCCTTAGATATATTCAATGATGCTACATTCATAACCAAAGTATTTTAAATTCTTTCATCGATTTTTTCATGACTATCACTGATGATATAGTTCCAAGTCAAGATGGTAACTGGCTTCCAGAGGACTTGAAGTTGACGATGCTTCCATGTACCTGCTGCTCTTGTCCTTCTCGATGGCAGAGTTCACAGGTTTGGAAGGTGCTGCCATAGGAACCCTGGTGAGTTGCAGCAATGCGTCTAGTAGATGGCACACACCGCTATCACTATACAAGTAGCGGAGGGCATGACTATTGAATATAGTGGATGGGTGCCAATCAAGTGGGCTGCTGTGTCATGGATAGGGGCAAGCTACAAGTGTTGTTGCAGCAGCACTCATCCAGGCAATTACAGAGTGTTTCATCACATTTGAGATATGCTTTATAGATGGTGGCTAGTGCTTGGGAAGAAATGGGTGTGACAAGAGGCAAGTTACACTCGACAAAATTCCCAGCCTTTGATTTACAACCTTTTCAGTAACTAAATTTCTCACCTCAGTCCTAAATGATAAACTCCCTATCCTAAAAACTGTGCTCCCTTCTTCTATATATATATAGAAGTTGAAAAAGCAGAAATGAAGTGAATTTTGCCCAAAAATGGTTTTAACATTCTTATCTCCCAAATACTGACAGCTACATTTTTCTACATCTTCATCAACATATCATAAAACAGAATTACAAATTTTCCAAGACTGTTAAGGAGAAAATTTGAAAAATGTCTTCAACATTTTAGTTTTACAAAAGGAGCTAATAATAATTCATGAAGGTGACCTGTAACAGAGCCCAATGTTGAACAGGTTCACCATCGTCCTGTGTAATTCATCACATGTCCTAAGCCATGCATATTGGAAAGTCACCCACAGTAAGATTCAAACCAATAACAATTCGCTGACAGGATTTTTCAGACAAATCTTCCTACAATATCTCTGAACTCCCTCATTTGTTCTCAGATACCTATTTTGCAATTTTATACTGAAAACCTGTTGCATGTGCACAACAATATAGCACAACACATTGATCCTAATTAGTTATATTTCCCAAAAACACAATGGAATTTACCAATATTGACATTAATCAACTTATCACATAATAGATAGAAAGTAAAGGTTTCGAACAAGTCATAAACAGAAGTCTAAGAACTTGATACTGAGAAAAGTTAAGACTAGGGACCCGAAATACCATTCTAAATAGCCCTTGTCAAAATTGAGATGGAGAAAGATTCAGGAAGCTAGAACAATAGCTTGGCCAATGAATAGTACCAAATATCATCAGAGGATTCCGAATATCAGTCTGAAAACAGTACAACATAAGCTTTCTACATAGAGGTCATTTCAAGAAAATTCATGATCTGTTTCAACTGTATTTTCAAAAGCTTTTAAATTAAGGCGGCAGCAAATAACTGCAAAATTCCAAGCTACATGGAGAAGATAATCAACAAGGTGATTCAAATAACAAATCAAATATGTATAATCACCATAGCTCAGAATGACTAGCAAAGATCAAATCCAAAACACCAAACTTGAATAGCTCTGAAGTCTCTCAAAATGTGCTATAAACAGTCCCTAACAGTCAGTCACAGAGGGTTAATTAATTGAAGAAATGCAACAGATCTTCTAAAGCCACTGGTGTACACCTATACCCTACCCTTATGATCATGATTGATGTAATACAGCCTTAACACTCATATCTGTTCCCCAAACCATTGGTATTGTTATCAATTAAAAATCTAACTCAGCCTTGAATACTTCCAATGCTTGCTAAATGAAGAGAATTCAAAATGCTAATGGCCCTTAGAACAATTTCCCCCTCATTGCCATCTTACAGTCCAAAACCCTAGCAATAAAAGGTCAACATTCCAGTTGCCTTCTGAATGATTTGCTGTACCTGCATGGTGACCTAGTCATTCATGTACAAAGACACCTGGATCCCCCTAGACTGCAGAATTCTGGAACTTTTATTTTAAAAATACTCTGCTTTTCCATTCATCCTGGCAAAGTAGATAACTGCACATCTCCCACATTACACTCCAACTGCCTAAATTTTGTCCATTCACTTAGCCTGTCTCCTCTTTGAAGGCTCATCGTATCTTTGCAACTTGCTTTCCGCCATCAGCATTTTTGGCTAAAATACAGCCAGTCCCTTCATTCAAATAATTAATATAAACTGTAAATTGTTGAGGCCCATGCTGATCTCTGCAGCAATCCTCTTCTGATATCAATTATTTGTATTATACATACGACTACAGAACTTGTCACAGAATATTTTCAGGTCACATTTTTAACCTACAGCAACATTTGCTAAATTGTGTTAGTGCTTCTATTAAACTTTTTAGTTGAAGGTTCATTTTTGGACCATAGACTAAAACCAGAAAAAATATTGGCTTGAATCAAGGGGACAAAAGAATGGTTGCAGTTTTAAAAACTATTTTTACTGCAGCTATTTGCAGTTTGCTAAGCAAGTGAAGTTAACAGGCAGATGAGAAACTAGGTTAGTGCATGGGGGACATCAAAGACAGACAAATTGTCTCCACTTGTTTGTGTTCAGGGCCAAGATGCACAAGCACAATGGTTAGCCAACTTATCCATAGATGAATTGGAGTGGATGTGACAGAACTCAACAAAGTGTTTGGATTGATTAGGAGACCAGTTGTGCATAAGCAAGGATGACAGAAAGAATTCATCCTCTGACAAAACATCTCTCTCCTGTGTGTAAAAGGTACCAGTGAGTCCAGCTGAAGGAAGAAAAAAGAAAGGCCAGGGTATTCAAAGGAAGAATTCTCATCTAGTAAAATCAAAAAAACTGAACTTAGTTACAAACAAGTTATCACCAGCAAGAACTAAAAGTATCAAAGGAATCTGGAAGATACCTTATCTTGTCTTGTACTCCAGATCAACAATATGGAACTGTATGATCCATGGTTTTCTCCCCTCCACTGTTAAAACGTGTGTATGTGTATGCATGTGCGTCCGCGTGCTCGCCCATCCAGTTAATTAAGGGATAGAGTCATAAGGTTTTAAGTTTCAAATTTCTTTATTATCATTGGTTAAAGACAATTTGTTCATAATAAATAGATTCTTCTACTTAAGTCTGTGAACTAGTGGCATACATTATTTTGGCCCGAGTTGATCAGTCAGGTAAATTGGATTGTTTAACTAAATCTTTTCACATTTGTGATATTTCTGGGAATAGCAGGGCTCAATTTCCAGCACATCACCCCAGTGGATAATGACAAAGGTGTCTGCATCCCGCAAAAGTGGCAAGAATTATAATTCTGTAAGCAGTATTTTTTATTCTGTAAAGATGTAACAGTCAGTCAATAATAGCAACGTTTTCTTTAACATCCCTCCTTTCACGCTAAAACGCTTCTCAAAATCAAAATCTTTTGATGACCTAAGGAGAATTTTCAAAGGTAAATTAGAAAGTTATTTTTAAATCGATAGGATTTGAGAGAGAGGAACAGTGCGTGACAGCATTCTAACTACACATCTTTAAACCTCTGTTTGACCACTCTTTAAATCAGTCTGAGCTTCGAGCACTATGACATGTCAGGAGCGGGTGAGAGTTACCTGAATGCTGTGTTTCAAGAGGCAGTCACACCCCTTACATTAACTACCTCAAATTTGGTCAGTTGTCAGGAACAGGAGGGTGTGACTACAAGCAAGGTAGGTAGAAGGATCAATGAGGTAATGCTGCAGCTTATCATCTCCACATCCACTCTATCCAGGCCCACTATTCTGTAAGTTTTAATCAGATCCCCTCTCATCCTCTAAACTTCGAGTGCAGGCTCAGAGTCTTCAACCAATGTTTCCACTAGAAGAGATTAGGACCCAAGGATATAGACTCAGTGAAGGGACAACCTTTAGAACGGAGATGAGAAGGAATTTCTTCAGCCAGAGGATAGTTAACCTGTGGAACTCATTGTCACAGAAGGCTGGGAAGGCCAAGTCATTGAGTGTATTTAAGACAGAGATAGAAAGGTTCCCAGTTGGTAAGGGGATCAAGGGTTAAGAGGAGAAGGCAAGACAATGGGGTTGAGAAACATATCAACCATGATCAAATGGCCCAATTCTGCTCCAAAGTCTTATGGATTTTGGGAAGGACTATTGGATCTTGTTTTCATCTGTTACTGATGACTCAGTGATGCTCATTAATTCCAGATCATCCTGGATAGCAAAAGATAACACCAGGTTCTTTTATCCACTACAAATCATCTTCGTAAACTTACAGTATCAAGAGAGGCCATTCGGCCCATTATGTCTGCACCAACCCTCCAAAGAGCATTCCATCCAGACCCAGCCCCCGACCCTATCTCTGTAACCAACATTTACCATTTATCTTTTAACTGTGGGAAGAAGCAGGAGAAGCTGACAGAAACCCACAAAGACATGGTGAGAACACGTAAACACCACACAAATAAGCTTCTCTTTCAGCATCCAACATTCTACAAGGAACTTGTGGATGTCTTTGTTATTGAGGTCAAGGCTATCCAATCAGCTGCCTCGGTGCATCTCTCCCTTCCCAGAAACTACTGGGCTAAACTATCAGTAAAACTCCATCCTATTACAAAAGCGACAAAAGATGATAGATGGTGAATGGGCAAAACTGTGGCAGATGGAGTTCAAAGTAAGTAAGTAAGTGTGAGGTTATCGACTTTGGACCGAGAAAGGATATATCAGGGTACTTTCTACATGGAATGACGTTAAACACAGTGGATATCAAAAGTCTCATGGGTTCAGGTATAGATCCGTAAAAAGTCAAGAACAGGTGCACAAAATAATCAAGGCGGCTAATGGAATTCTGGACCATATCTCTTAATACCTTTGTTTAACAAAAATGTATCAATCTCAGATTTCAAACCAACAAGCAACTTAGCATCAACTCCAGCATTTACTGCTCATCCCTAATTGTTAACCACATTATTACTGTGTATCTGGAGTTACATGTAGGCTAGACCAGGTGAAGATGGCAGTGTCCTTCCTTAAGGACATTAGTGATGCAGAACGGTTTAACCTGACAATCGACAATGGTTTATTGGTCACCATCAGACACAATTCCAGATGTTTTCGTTTACTGAATTCAAATTCCACCATCTATCACAGTAGAATTCGAACCCAGGTCTCCAGAACTTTTGTTACCTGGTCCCTGGATTATAGTCTAGCGATAATGCCACTACTTCCCCTGTAAGAGATTAGACAAATTAGGCCCGAGTTTCCTCAAATTTAGAAGGTTCAGGAGTGATCTTATCAAATTTTTCTCGATATTAACAGGAAAAGTCAGGGTTAAAAAAACTATTTCCAGTGGTTAGAGATTCAAGAACTAGTCAACACCTTCTGAGAATTCAGGATAGATGTTAAGAAGCACTTCTACACAAAATGGCAGTTGATGCTAAAATCACTCATTGGTTTGAAATCTGAGATTGATACATTTTTGTTAAGCAATGGTATTAAGAGATATGGGCCAATGGCAGGTATATAGAGCGTTAGGCCACAGACCAGCCATAATCTCATTAAATGATGGAACAGGCTTGGGATGAGTAGCCTACTCCTGTTCCTATCCTAATTCCTTGAACACACTGCCACCTATTAATGCACAGTTTTCTTCCAATTCCACAGTTGAACTCCTCCAGAGATACACCTCTATTACAGTCCTGAAAGGATTTAAATGAAAAATTATGGGTTGACATTCTTTGCAAATGTGACAAAAGTGAACTTTCCTTCCTATCCATCTCATCCTGTCTGCAGTCTTTCGCAAGTCATTCTTCTCTAATACTTTCCTACTAACATCCAGATAGTGAAACTGCTCTCACCTGGTTTCATTCTTATCCCTCTCAGCATTTTCAGATAATCATTTGCAATGGCTTTTCTTCCAACTCTTGCACTATTCTCCCTATTACCAAGGATCTATGCTTAACCACCTCAACGACATCTTTCAAAAGCACAATTTTTCACATGTATGCTGGCAATACCAAGTTCTATCTTACCATCACCTCTCTGCACTCCACCAGTCACTAGATTGTCTGTCTGATAATCTAGTGACATTCAGTTCTAGACGAGCACAAATTTCGTCCCATTAAATACTGGGAAGAATTAAGTGTCTGGTCCCAGCTCCAAACTCTGAATCCAACTACTGTATTTTTCCTGGCAACAGCCTGAGAATAAAGCGGTTTACAACCTTGGTTCACATTCGATCCTGAGATGAACTATCAACCTCACATTCATACTATCACAAACCCACTTGCTTCCACCTCCATAGCGTGACCCAACTTCACCCTTTTTTCAGCTCTTCTGCTACTGAAATTCTCAAATCAACCCTCCAGACTCCATTACTCCAAGATACTTCTGGATGATCACTCACATTCTACCTTTCTTAAACTTAGCTCACCCAGAACTCTGTTGCCTTGCATTAAATTATGCCACTCTGTTCCCAAATCATTTGTGTTTGCCGACCTACACTGGTCCCCAGTCAAGTAATGATTTGATTTTAAAATTCTTATTCTTGCTCTCAAAGGCCTCCCTATTTTCACTTCTATAATCTCCTTCAGCATTATTATCCTCCAAGATATCTGCACTCCGATAATTCTGGCCGCATCCCTGATTTTAATTGCACCATAACCGGTTACTGCTCTTTCAGCTGCCCTGGAATGCCTTTCTTAAACCTTTCCTCCTTTAATACAGGTCATAAAACCTATCCTCTGACTACGCACTTTGTTAAATTACCTAGTATCTCAGCTTTTTATGTTGTTTTATTATGCTCCTGTGGAAATAAGGACATAGGAAATAGGAAAACAAGTAGGTCATTCAGTCCCTCAAGCCTGCCCTACCATTCAGTAAGATCATGGCTGATCTGTTCGACTCCTTTTTTTGTGCCGGCTCATCATAGCCCTCAACACTTCAATACTGCAAAAATCCATCTACCTCTAAATAGTTTGAGATTTAGCCTTGATAACTGTCTTGGGTAGAGAATCCAAACAGTCACCACGCTCTGGGTGAAGAAATACCTTCATGTTTCAATTTTAAATGAGTGTTCCCTTCTTCCATAACTATTCCATAACCAGTTCAAGATTTCCCCACAAGTGGAAACATGATCTCAAAATTTATAAAGCCATTAGGATGTAGGAGCAGAAGTAGGAGGCCATTCAATCCATCAAGTCTGCTCCACCATTCAATGAAGCCATAGCTGATCTGAATCCTCAACTCCACCTTCCTGTCTTATCATAACCCTCAATTCTCCTACTGATTATAACCAAGGCTGAAAGAGACTGAATTTTACTTAGTGACCCAACTTTAACAGCCCTTTGAGATAGTTCACTACCCTCAAAGAAAAATCTGTTTTAAAATGGGCAACCCTTAATCTGAGATTATGCCCTCTGATCCTAGACTTTCCCACAAGGGGAAAGAACCTCTCCACATCACAACAGCACTAAGATACTTGATTACACTAAAGGCATCACACAAGTTGTTGTTGCAACCAGTTTTATGTAAAATACAGGTACTTATAAACAGGAGCAGTTGGCCATTTGGTGCTTCAAGGCTACACCACCATTCAATAAGATCATAGATAATGATCGTCCCTCAATATGCCTTCTACATTGCATAGATATCCCCCTCAATCCCTTATCATCTACAAATCTGAAGATGGCTGACCATTTATAGTTCTCTAGAATGGAGAAATCCAAAGGTTCACAACTATTTCAGTGAAAATATTTCTCCTTATCTCAGTTCTACATGGCTGAGCTCTTGATTCAGAGACTACAACTTCCTAGTGCTATACTCCTAGATTTGGAAAATATCCTCTGAGCATTAACCTCACCAAGCCTGATAACAGTTTATAATAAAAACAAAGTGCTGGAGAAACTCAGCAGGCCAGGCAACATCTGTAGAGAGAAAAACAAAGACAAAGATAATGTTTTAATGAAGGGTCACTAGATTTGAAATGTTTTTTGTTTTTAGTTCCAGCATCCACAGTTCTTTACTATTATTTTAGACTATAATTGTTTATTTCATTTCAACAAGATCAACACACAGTGATAAATTCCAGGAAATTTCGGCTTAGTCTACTCAATTTCCCCTCATACATCAATCCCCTTGCCAAGAAACAATCCAATCAACCTTTACTGCAATCCCTCCAAGGCAAGTTGCTTCTTTAGGTAATGAGATCATAACCCCTAGTGGTATCACCAACACTTCATTCAAGTCGGCACAAAGCTTCTTTATTTATATATTCCAATTTCTTTCTAATGAAGATTAACATACCATTAGCTTTTCTAATTGCTTGTTGTGTCTGAATGTTAGTTTTCTGGAGCTCATATACAAGAACACGTACATCCCTCTGAATATCAACCTCCGACAGTTTAAAGAAACTTTTTCTAACAAATGGAAAACTTCATATTGCTCCACATTATATTCCATTTGCTAAGTTCTTGCCCACTATCTATCCTCGATCTGTGCTATTATTCAAACATATGCCCTGTAGTTTCTATCATAACCATGTGCATTCTCAGTCTCCCTGCAGGGAATGTCCTATGCTCCAATTATATGTATTGTTTACAGAGAAATTTGGGAAGCAAACTGAAATCAACATAAGAGATAACAAGGTGTAGAGCTGGATGAACACAGCAGGCCAAGCAGCGTCAGA
>NW_025968542.1:0-23858 GCF_021869965.1 Rhincodon typus | reverse complement strand
AAGCAGCATCATAGGAGCAGAAAGGCTGACGTTTCGGGCCTAGATGCTGCTTGGCCTGCTGTGTTCATCCAGCTCTGCACCTTGTTGTCTTGGTGCTGGGTCCACTGGTTTTTGCCATTTACAAAAATGATTTGGATGTGAAGCCAGGAGGTATGGTTAGAAAGTTTGCAGATGACAACAAAATTGTAAGTGTGGTGGACAGCGAAGAAGGTTACTTCAGAGTACAATGGGACCTTGATCAGATGGGCCAATGGGCTGGGGAGTGGCAGACGGAGTTTAATTTAGATAAACGTGAGGTGCTGCATTTTGTAAAGGCACATCAGAGCAGGGCTTATGCACTTAATAGTAAGGTCCTGTGGAGTGTTGCTGAACAAAGAGACCTTGGAGTGTAGGTTCACAGTTCCTTGAAAGTGGAGTTGCATTTAGATAGGATGGTGAAAAAGTTGTTTGGTACACATACCTTTATTGGACAGTGCATTGAGTATGGGAGTTGCGATGTCATGTTTTGGCTATACAGGACATTGGTTAGGCCACTAGTCGGTTTTGCTATATCGCGATAGATGCGTTCCTGCACAACAATGTTATAGAAAATAACGCTATAGAAATAACGGGCCTAAGGGAAAAGCAAGATTAGGGGCAGGCCACCAAAAAATGTCACACAGAATCGCTCAAAAATCACTCAAAAGCCTAACACAAAGGATAGTACAGTTTGAATAAATGTTTAATTTATATCTAATAATGAAATAAAAGTAAATTTAACACATTACCTTGAAAAAATGTCAAGATGACTTGATGGGGGAGGAGATTTTGAGGTTGATCTGTTAGTAATGCAGGGGCTAAGGGTCATCAGCGTCATCATCGTCATCATCATCACCTTCAAGTGCAGTTTTAGTTGCAGGGTTAAGGCAAAAAAATAGTTAATCCAGAAGTGGATGGCTGTGGTTCATTGTCTTCTGACTGTTTCTTGAGGTATGGCTTAAAACAAAATCCAGTTTTTGCAGCTTTGCCCTTTTTCTTCTTTCATGAAGAAGCTGTTCATAGGGTGCCAAATAAGATCTTATTCCATAAACTGCTACCCTGCAGCATTCTGCATTGTAATGGTTGTCCTCTAAGAGCTGCCCCGTCCTCCCTGGACTGACCTATCCCCTCCCTAACTCCCCACCTACACTTACCTTTACTGGCTCCACCCCTGCCTCTTTGACCTGTCTGTCTCCTCTCCACCTATCCTCTCCTTTATCCATCTTCTATCTGCCTCCCCCTCTCTTCCTATTTATTTCAGAATCTCCTTCCCCTCCCCCATTTCTGAAGAAGGGTCTAGGCCTGAAACGTCAGCTTTCCTGCTCCTCTGATGCTGCTTGGCCTGCTGTGTTCATCCAGCTCTACACCTTCTTATCTCTAACAGCTGTAACTGCTTCTTAATTTCCCTCAGGACAGAAGACAAAACAGAAGTGGAAAGTTCTCATGGTGCTCCAATACATTCTAATAACATCTTCCAAAACATCAATAATGAGGTCAGAAAAAATTTGCCCGGTCATCCAATCTCTTTTGATTGACCTAAAGTAGACACCTAGAGTAGACTTAAGGTAACCTTTCAAGGCTTGCCTGTTGGCAGAGTGGTAAGCCACTCCAGGCTTAAGTTTTAAGTCTCCACTCAGAAAGCACTTCATGACTAAATCTGCAAAATGATCACATGATGGTGGCACAGAGACTCTTTCAGCGTTAACATTGCGCATATTCAGGACAAAGCTCACAAAATGATCATGTGATGTTGATGAGTACTCCTCCATGCACTGATGGAATCACATTAGAGCCAACACAGGTTTGCGTTTTAGAAATAGCATTCCCCTACTCGTCAGTCACCTTAAAGCCAAATTCACATTGCCAGAACATGTGTTATAGCAGAACCGGCAGTAGTGGCATGCAATTCTGGTCTCCCTGCTACAGGAAGGATGTTGTGAAACTTGAAAGGGTTCAGAAAAGATTTACAAGCATGTTGCCAGGTTTGGAGGGTTTGAGCTATTGGGAGAGGCTAAGTAGGCTGGAGCTATTTTCCCTGGAGCGTCAGAGCTGAGGGGTGACCCGAGGGACATGCATAGGGTAAATAGACAAGGTCTTTTCCCCGAAATGGGGGAGTCCAAAACTAGAGGGCGTAGGTTAAGGTGAGAGGGGAAAGATTTTAAAAGTGACTGAAGGGGCAACTTTTTCCACACAGAGGGTGGTGCTACCAAAGGAAGTGGTGGAGGCTGGTACAATTGCAACATTTAAAAGGCATCTGGATGGTTATGTGAATAGGAAATGTTTACAGGAATATGGGCCAAAGGCTGGCAAATGGGACGAAGTTTATCTAGGATATCTGGTCAGCATGGACGAGTTGAACCGAAGGGTCCGTTCTTGTGCTGTATGTCTCTATTACTCTACGTGAGTCGGTCCTTTCATTTCAACATTATCCTGACTTCACTTTGTTCGACGGGCAGGAGACGCTGACCGACGCGCTTCGCCACCTCAGCTCCTACAGCCCCAGGAGCATTAGCTGCGTACTTCAACCTGGTGCCTCAAGCAGATATTCAGCGAGTGCTGCCCGACACCGGAATCAAAGCTGGCAGCAAGCACAATGAAAGCCAAACGTGGTGGATCCCCATCTGAAACGTCAACTTTCCAGCTCCTCTGATGCTGCCTGGCCTGCTGTGTTCCTCCAGCGGCTGGAGGAATGTGTTATCTCTGACTCCAGCATCTGCAGCTCTTGCTAATCTCTGAGTGGATGCAGGGGCTGTGTTTCTGGGAGGTGGGCTATAAGAAAACGCTGCCTCCCTCTTCCTGAGGTGTCCCTGGAGGGGGAGGGGGAGATTAACAACTCAGGCCATTGACAAGGGGGGAAAAGGATGACGTTAACGTGTGCTTTTACGTCATCACGTACAGCAACCGCGGGAACGTCACTCTAGGCCCACCCCTGCAAACGACAGAAACAAAAGCAGAAATTGCCAGAAAAGCTCAGCAGGTCTGTGAAAAGAACTCAGAGTTAACGTTTCAGGTCCGGTGACTCTTCCTCAGATCGTCAAGCTACTCCCATCCACTCCTCACGTAACTGAGGCCCGCCATTTAACCACGTTCGTCTTCGACACGCCCCACAACGGCGTACCACGACGCGCCTGCACTGACGTCTGACATAGCCCCCGCCCCCTCACGTCACTACCCACGCCCGGTACTTTCTCCGCCTCAACGACCGTGGTGACGTTGTGTCGTCCCCATTCGCCCCCTCTCTCCACCCCCAAACCCAACGCGGACGATGCCCGAGCCCCGCCCCCTCTGCGTGTTGTCGCGAGATCTCTGGGCCGCGCTCACCGCGGGGGCAATGGCCGCCGAGCACAATGGGTCGCCGCCGAGCTGCTGAGTCTGGGGGCGCTGAAACAGTGACCGAGCCGCAGCCATGGAGAGCCCAGCAGCGCTGCCGTCCGCCGATCCCGCCGAGTCCGGGCGATCGCCTGACGACCCGAGGCCCGCTGCCGAGGCCGAGCCGCCTGACGCAGCAGCAGAGCTGAGCCAGCTGGAGCGGTGCGGAGTTTGTCGTGAGGCCCTGAGGGAGCGGCAGCCCCGGCTCCTGCCCTGTCTGCACTCGCTGTGTAAGGGCTGTATCGGATCCAATTCCACCCCCCCGGGGGAAGGTAAGGCCCAGAGGGGGCGGAGTGTGTGTGTGTGTGTGTGAGAGAGAGAGAGAGAATGGGGAGGTTTCAGGGTGAGAGGGGGGCGGGAGAGAAAGAGGAATGGCGAGGGTTGGGGGAGGACAGAGGGAGGAGAGGATGGGAAGGGGAATGGCTGGTGGATGTTGAGTGTGCGGAGGCGGGGTGGTGAGCAAATGGGTCAGGGGAGAGGAAAGACTTGAAGAGATGGCGGGGATCGGGAGGAGAATGTGTTCTGAAGAGAGAGGGGGTGGAGAAGCAAACGACTAGGGGTGAGAGATAGCGGGAGAAGGGATATGGGGAAGTGGGGAGAATGTAAGGGAGAAGTGGAGTATTGTGGCATCAAGATTGATGCCTCGAGGGGTGGATGGTGGGGGCAGTAATATTGGGGAAGATGTTTGGTGGAAAGTGAGGGGGTAGCCCAGAATGGGCGCAGGTGATACTGAGAGTGTAAGCTGTGGGAGTGAAGAGTGGATGTAGTGTTTTGAGGTTTGAATCTGGTGTATGGGTTTTTAGAGATGGAAATGAAGGGAATCGTTGTGGAGTGGAAAACAGCACTTACAAATGGGAAGCAGTTACTAATGAAATGTAGTTGGGCAGGATTGTATTGAGGGGGTGATTGGGTGTGGTGATTTTATTAGAGGGATGTGAAATGAAGTTGGATTGCACCCAATAACTAGCACCAGTATGAAGTAAGTGAGCTGCAAACTACAGCCCCAAGGAACAACCTACTAAGGCAACTAGACTGATTAATTGTTGACTTTCATATTTGCTGAATGGATATTAAATTGCTGCATTCAAATTCCTGAATGAATCTGAGCACCTACTATTTACCTTTTGCCGGTTGAGATTTGATCTTGTGTAATGTAGGAAGCAGTGATGCTTTATATATGCTGCTCTGGAATTTGGAGAAAATAAGTTCTGGTTTTGCATTTGTGCTGCCAGGTCTGGTTGTACCTCTGGTTAATCAGGTTTGAGAATTATCTGTCATTTGTTATAATATTTGGCCGTCTTGACTGGTTTTAATTCTTGTATCCTTATAAAAACAGTGATGTCAAGGAAGCAGTAGACTACAGGAGTGCCCAACGCACAGTTAGCCAGTAATCACCATGACATAGTGGTCCTGTTTGAATCTCAATCTCAATTAATCCGTTAAAATTTGGTGAGGGGGGGAGTGTTTATTGCTGGGAACACTGGATTGTGAGGTTTTGCACCAGTAGATGCTTTTGGTGTTGCTCACAGGTGTACATGCATGATCTTGAACATTAGGTGATAATTTCTATAATTTTGCTTTTTTGTGTTTGTATGTGACAACTTCCTACACCACTCTGCCCTTGCTGCTTGAAATAAAGCTGATGGTTTGTACTGAGACTTCATTAACTTCAGTAACTTCATTACTGTTGGATGGGTGGTCGGCTCAGATACTGTACATCATTCTCTAGATTGCCAGTAAAATGCAGAGCTGTCATTATGAAATCCACTGGAATGATGAAAATGTTCAATACAGATCTGTATTCTCTATTTATGTAACCGAAACAGAAATGAGTTGCGAAAATGAGCATGTTGCAGGTTGGCTTATTGATAGATGCTGATAACTGTTTCGCTAAGTTTACTGGCTTGAGTAGAATTCTTTGTACAGAGTATTGGTAGTGTAATATTAAATAGGCCAACACATTTGACCATTGAATGCTGTCTAACGTGTTTGCAGGACAGCAGTATGCATTTAAAATAATATGTCCAAGGCTCTTTGTAGGAATTTGATCCAAAAAAAATGAGTTGAAACCATATGAGAGATAAGATGACAACTGAACAAATTTTTGGATTAGGGCAAGTTTTAAGTGTCATAAGGAGGATCATAATGGAATTCCAGAACTTGGGACACAGGCAGCTGAGAGCAACTCATGCTGCTCTTGGAGATCCAAGCATGAAATGAAAAGTAATGTTAGAGTTAAGCTTAATCTGGAGATGTTACTAGGAAAAACACTCCATCTCCATGTTTGTGTGGCACCTGATATCTGGTTCAGCATTCTTGGACATTCTGGACTTGGAGTACCTTTCCCTGAGTGAAAACTAATTGCTACTGCAAGGTTGCAACTTTGCTGATTGGAATATGTTCACAAGCTGACATGAGATCGGGGAATGGGAGATCAGTACTGGAATATCCAGACGTGTGAAAATGATACTTGATCAGGAGGCACTAAGTGCTTTTACAGAATGTCATAAAAATCTATAACTGTTGGATTATGGAACACCAAGCTTGAACTTTGTTGCCTTTGTGTACATGAGTACAGGTTGGCCACTAGCTCCTGTGAAATGCCTTGTAATGCTAGTGTTAAATGCGCTATATAAATGCAAGTTCTGTGCTAAACTATGATTAAGGGTTTTAATTGTGATAGTTCTGGTTATTTGATACACTTTGGTCTTTATAACACAGTCTGTAAGTGGTGTTTAGCTTATTGGCTATGTTTCTGACATAGTGACTCCTTTGGTAAATGACCCTGTTTAGGAACAGGAGTTTAAAATAAATAAATAACAACAGAAACTCTGGTCTGGCAACATGTGTGGAGAGAAAGAGTTTACATTTTGAATCTGAAACTCTTCATGACCAGAGAGAGAAATATGGAAAAGTGATTAGTTTTCTGCAGAAGAGGGTGGGTCGGAGAAAGGATAGGTTAGAGGATGATGGAGATTATAGGTCACAGAATAAAATAGTGGTAAAGGTTGTAGAAAAGAGTTAAAGGTCCATAGTTTATTTAAACATTTTAGCAAATTATTTATTTTAATGCTAATGACTCTGTTTCCTTAATGGCAATTAATACTTTCCTATGTACAAAACAAGTTATGTTCAGTCTTTTATGAAACAATACTTGGGCTTTAGCAGGAGTATTGTTAATTTTGCACATCACACTTTAGGACAGATCACAGCTTTAGGAATAGCATGGAGAAGAGTCATGAAAATGCCAGCCAGGTTATGTAGAGAGACTGAAGAAGGTGGCTTTCAGAGCACAGTAGGTTCTGGAGTGGTGGTGGTTGACAGAGGTGTTTTAAAATTAGGAAGGATTTTGATTTAGTAAATAAGGATAAACTGTTTCTGTTGACACACGGGTCAATAAGCAGAATGTACAGGTTTAAGGTAATTGGCCAAGCAGCCAGAGATGACATAACATGTCATATATTCTGAAGATAAATTGAAATAAGCAGTGATTTATGTCAGTTGAAATCGACTGCTTGAAAGAGTGGAAGCACACTTTGTAGTAACTTTCAAAAAAGGACTAACATTTGCAATTTCATGGGGAAAGAATGGGAAGGAGGCTTGAGGTAGAGTTGATCTTGAGAGCAGTTGATCTTAACGTTGTCTCTGGATGCTGTAATCACTGTGTAGTGACCATAGGCAGCAAAGCACAACACTGTACCATCAGAACAGGAGCCTTTGTTCCAACAGTCGTGCCAGATCACCTGGGAAAGTGCAGCAGTTGCCTAAAGTGAAAGGACGTGGGACAAGTTTAGCTTGGGAAACTTGGTCGGCCTGGGCAGACTGGATAAATGAGTCTGTTTCCGTGCTGTATGAGTCCGTGACTCTGAATGAATAGTGAAATAAATATGGATATCAAAAGTTTCGGTGGCACCACTTTCAGGAGTTCCACAATCTCAAAGCTTAATTTATAAACAAATTGTGAAAGCAATGTTGAACAAAGCATTTAAAATGTTCAATAAACTGTTTTGCTGGTGCAGTTTTGAAAAGTTCCAGCCTTCTACCAGATCCTGCAAATGGTGCTCATCTTATATTTCGAGCAGTCACTGTTGAAGAGGCAATAATCATGATCAGCTCAGATGAATTATGTGGCATTGGGCATAAGTAATTTATGTAATGTTTCTGGTCCATTGAGGAAGGGTCACCATACCCGAAACGTTAAATTTGATTTCTGTTCACAAATGCTGCCAGACCTGCCGAGCTTTTCCAGTAATTTCTGTTTTTGTTTCTGCATGTTCTTATAGTTTGTGATAGGTAGAGCATAGGTAATACACAACCAGCCCATGCTTGCAGGACCCAAAGCAAAATGTTTACTCTTAAATGTGATTTTGCATTTGGGCAGCACCTGCCAAACAACCAAGTGCTAAAACCTACCAATAACCAATTTAACACTCGGTCAAATTTGTAATGTGGTTCATTTTCACTTTCAATGTGTATTTATATGCAGGAACCTGTTCTCTGCAAACAGAATATGTTCAAGCCTTGTCTTTTTTTTTTGGAATTGCCCTGGAACATGAGAAGCCTGTTGCTTTCTCTGTGGCACCACCTCAGCCATTTGGTTTTGACATGGCAACCAATCAATGCCTTCTCCTTTAGGAGAATTTGTTGTAGTTGTGTGAAATTTGGCATTCTTGCATTTATCCTGCTGAATGCAAGGTGAAAAGCTTTGGCAATGGCTCACTTGGCAATATTCAAATACTGTATCACCGAGTGAGTAATATTATTCGAATCCTGTTTCAAAACATGTTATTGAGTGATTTGCTTGTTCATCCTAGGTATTTGCATATGAAAAATTGCAATCAAACTCTAGTTGTAATGAATACATTTGCATTTTGAATAGATGCAACTGAAAGTATTCCCTAAATCTCTCCATATAATGAGAATCTTCCAGCAAAAGGATAATGGGAAAACATCCTTTGTTTTAGGTAGCTTTTAAACATTTTGTGTGGAATTTCACAGCTTATTTTTTCTTCCAGCTTTATCGTGTTGTTTCCTTAAATTGCCTTCCAGTGGCTAATCCAAATTGCCGTTCTTCACGTGAAAGTCTGATTGAGGAGTCCTTGAGCATAGTTTCGTCTTATTCTGTCTTCGTCCCACGTCCAAGCATGCTTGCTTTGCAGAGACTGGTTGGGGGTGTGGGAATACATTGGATTAGTTCCCTCTTTCAGATGGTTGCTAAATGAGATCAGCAAACTCAATATAAATTGGGAATTAAAGATCGGACACTCCAGGAATGTTGTTGACTGCATTTGGAAAAAAGAACATTTTGTTCCCTGAAGGATTTCAGTTATATTTGGTGAATTGGGGTTTTGTGAGGATGGTAATTTTGTGGTCACCACTATGGATATTGCTTTGAATTACAGATTTATTTAATTTCTTGAATTTAAATCACTTGTTTTGTTATAACTGGTGTCTCTAGATCATCAATCCAAACCTTTGGATTACTGCACATATTTAGTGACTTAACATTTGTCAACTTTATTTCAGCCTTGAAGGTAGCTTAACACAGGTCTTTTTGCCTCCTGTTTTCAGTGCTACAGTATTTACCTTTTATTTCCTTTGAATCTTTTAGTGGGATTGTAACTGTTTAGTTTGATTTCAAAAAGAAATAGAAACACCAGGACAAGTGGAAGGTATGAACAATTAGTGCAATTTGGGAACTTCTAATCTCTATCTGTGGTTAAATTACCTGATTCACTTTGCATACTGCAGTTGTCCTGTTGGTCTCTTTAAGTTGTAGAGGAGATGGAACAATCGGGATTCCTGGCCCTGATCATTTTGAAAGTACTCTGGCTGGGTGTCGTCGTATATACACAAGTTTTGTCTCGTACGATGTTTGGTGCATCTATTGTTACTTGCTTTCTTGTAAAACCATCATGAGTGGCTTCAATGTTGAGGTTTTGAAGATAGAGTGCAGTTGGATGTCTTTATAATTTGATAGCCTTTTCTTTAAAAAAAATCTGAGCACTGGTCTTGAGTTTCTGGAACCTAAACTGCAATGCTATTAATATTTACTAATGACTTATGATTGAAATGTAATTTGCATAAGTAACTTGGACTATTTGGAATGTAGCTTGCCATACAATGTATAAATTAGTTTCTAGCTTTTCAGAAACCAAAGTAATGCTGCAAATAGGAGTGGCTCTGCTAATTAGGCTAACTTTGCTAATGTAATCTGAGTTTTAGATTGTGTTTTGAGCTCCCCACTTGCCTAGTCCTTTCTTGAAATAAAATGAATCTTTAATATTTTAAGAGACATTTTCCACCCTTTTAAAACAAAGTGACCAAGTTATTACAAATTATATTGAAAAGCTCATATTTGATGCGATAATGGGATACAATTGAGGTTAATTAGAATAAAACATGCTGAATAACAAAACCTGAGAGTATGGAACATATGTAAATACGTCTAATTAACATAATTAATGTTTCAAGTTTTGTAGAGCAAAGCGGAAAATATAATTTTAACCCCATTTGCTTGTACAATTATGTGTAATTTGCATCTGATATTCATAGTTTAATCCAAATGATATAATTAGTATACACTCCCAAATTTCCCAAGGATAAAATGTGGCCTTCAAGAATGTTTGTCTTCTAATTAACCTAATTTAAAAATGCATATCAAGATTAATTAATTTAGTGTTTGCTCTGTAAAAGCTTCGTTGTAGGTGTAGTGATCATGATCCCCACATGCTGCAGTTTTGACCAATGGGTTATTTTCTCCACTGGCCACATGCGGTGTACAGAATATGAACATTGCATCTGTCCATTGTTGCACATTACTAACAGCGTGGGTGGATGCAGTATCTGTGACTTTCTTAAATTTTCATTGTGCCACTATTTCAGTTTTTACTTTTTTGCTTTTGCAAACCTTTGGCCCAAGTTGCTGTCTGTATAGTTCAATTCCCACTGCTTCATATCATGTATTGACTTGTGTTAACATCTAATGGCTTTACAAGATCGTAATGTAATTGAGAGACTTGGATGCATTTGAGTGGTTTGCCAGTATACTTTGGACTGAGTTTATCATCTGAAAATGGCTGTTGCCAGAGAACTTTCAACTGTCTAACTGTGAATGTAGTGCCTGGCTCTTTCTAAAAGTACAAGCTGGTATAACATCTGACTGAAAACTGCTTTGTTGAAGTTGCGGTGTCGTGCAAGTTTGTTATAATAAGTAACAGCTTATTTTGATTTGGGTCCTGGGGGATCAGGAGTATACCAGTTGGGAATTTTGTGTCTCGCAGAGCTGCAAGTGATATTGGAAACTGAATTTTTCTGAGAAGAGTTTGTCAAGACACAAGTGTAAAGTAGCGGTCAATTGCAGAAGCACCAATCTGGCATTATTGGTTATTATGGGATATTTCAACTACCAGAAAAGGTATGTTTTAATGTGGCAAGTGTTGGGAGCATAGATTTTCTTCCCCCTTTATTAATTTTGTGTCAATATATTAATCCTCATAAGGACTTTGCTGGTCGTGTTTGGTCTTTGGTTTATGATAGCAAGAAATATCTTGGATCTGAAGATGTAAAATCCATATGGGTGGAATAACAAAGGGAAGATGATGATGGTGGAAGTAGTTTACATGTCCCTAACAGTAGCTGTACTACTGTAGCTACTCTCTCTTGCCCCTCCATCATTTCACTCAACCTGTGCCTGATCGGAAAAACATCCATTTACAAAGAACTTAAGAATTCTACAAATTTTGCTACCGCTGGGGCAGCAACATAATGGCTAAACTGCTGTAAACTCTGGTTCCACTCTCACAACTCGGGCTCTAAGAATTTTAGAATGGATTTTTTTTTGTTCCTGCTGTACTGGTCATCTTTCCACCACTCCCCCTTTAAACCTTTCACCTTTGTTTGTGAGTGTGTGCTTGATGTCATGTTTTATTATTTTATCTTGGGCTTTTAGGAAACAAGATTCCTCTCCCCTCCCTCACCTCCACCCTCACCAAGGAAAACTCAGAATTGGAACCTGCATTTTGATTTTGGTTTTTTTTTAAACTCATGTACTTCAATAGTTAGAAGTTTTCAAATGAGATTACAGGTATTGAGAAAATTGCAAAACCATCTGCTGGGAAAGGGTTCCAAGTTTCCTCAAGCTCTCTCTTCTCACATCAATGATGCATTAAGTTGCTGGAAAATGGCACTTTAATCTTCAGTGTGTGTCCTGTAACCAAGGCAACGAGTTTGTGCTTGCACAAGAACAAATTAAACCAGGACTATAGTCTTGAAGAACTGATGCTGACAACTGTTAAGCTGGATATGATAAATTGTGCCGTGTGGAACAGTAGTGAATGAGATTTATCTTTTTAACTCCTGCCATGTGCTTGAGTTTAACAACATCCTGCATGTCTTTCTTTTAACCAGTTTTATTCTTTTCGTCAAAGCTGTTCTGCAATTGGGTTCCACATATTGGCCGAGTAGCTAATGTTTTATTCATATTCCTGGACAGTGAATGTTGGCAGGCTGGTCTTTTGTGGGGAGTATTACGACCTAGTGGAACCCTGGTATTGACCCACATTGAATTTCCAACAGCAGACAGAATCAGCAACTCTGGATTTTGGTTCTTGCAGCTGTCTGTTTCAGAAACACCGAGGTTACCTGCACCACCCCCTATTGCCACTTCCATGAGAAATAACTAATTCCACACAGTTTGCGAATCAGGTCCAAGAGTTCATGTCTTTATATCTTGGTTAACAAGCTTGTCTAGTGATGAGCCTCCCCAGTGGCACAATCAGAATGCGTTTATGGCCTTTCGTTTTTGGACTTGAAGCAAATTAAGAGGTTGGTGGGATTTTTGCATTATAATATTGTGTGGGGTACATTTACCAAGTCATGGTAGTTCTTACCTCTTCCTCCTCAGCTGAAGTTTTCCTTTTAATTGTTCAATTCATTTATCTGTTAAGTTGTGAAGTCCAGGCTCAATATCCACTGTTACAGTTGAGGTTTATAAGATTGTGGGTCTGTATTGTTAAATTTACGGTAAATGAAGGGAGGGTGTCATGTGATATGTTATGCTGCCTGCTTGATGGTAAACCTAGATGTATTGATTGGTTTGCAGATCAAGAGAAGGTTTAGATTATTTTACTAAGCAGGTACAAGATATTTACGCTGGGAGACAATGGCAGCAGTATCCGAGTGTAACGCAAGTAGACTGTATGTCTCCCGAGTTATAAGAAATTATAAATGATTGTGCTGTCAATCCATTTATTTCCAAAATGAAAGGCAGTTGGGATCAAAGATAGCTAATTAACATTATTGCTGGATGCAAGGCTTCACGTTGCCATGGGAAGAAGGCAGAGAAAGCCATTTTGCAATTGAGTTGCAGGCTTTCTTCTAAAATCACTGAGCTTACTACAGACAATGATCTATTTGGGTGAGGCAAGGAGCAGGTGATAAAGGCAATCAGCCCAAACCTGAAGCAGAGAACAATGCTATTATTCACCACACAGAATGGAGGTGGATGCTTGTGCTCTGATTAAAAAGATTGAGCTTGCAAGGTTTTGAAAGAGGCTAAAAGATTCACCAAGTTAGAGCTAAAGGGAAGAAAACTACATGTAACCCTTACATTATAAGTGAGTTTTGGCATCAAGATACCTGTTTTAGGAGAGCGAAAGAAAGCAAACCATCAGGAACTGAGAATAATTCTAGACTGGTTCTTGGAGAATGAAGTGTCTACTTAGGTAATGGTAAAATCTATCATTGTAGGGGTGATTTTTGATTGTGCTGTGATTAAATGGTGAAACTTTGTAGATTGAAATAAAAGTTCCTTTTAAACCAAATTGTACTTAATTATTGTGCTATTTAGCCATTTGTAACAGTTGGTGTCTGATGACAGAATTGAGTTTGTGATCAACTAGCTTACCATCATATAATAGAATGTGATCATCCTGGAAGGGGTGTGGAGGAGATTTACCAGGATGTTGCATGAATTGGAGCATTTTAGCTATGAAAAGGGGCTGGATAGGTCGAGTTGCTCTCTTTAGAGCTGCGAAGGTTGTGAGGTGACCTGCTTGAGTGTACAAGCTTGAGGGGTATGGACACAAAGCAGCTGTTCCCCTTAGTTGAAAGCTTATTTACGGAGGGCATGATTTTAAAGTGGAAAATAGGTTGAGAGTGGACTTGAGGGGGAAAAATTCACTTAGAAAGTGGTGGGAATCTGGAGTGTATCTGGGAGAGTAGTAGAGATGGAAGCCTCACAACCTTTAAAAAGCAGGTGGATGACCACTTGAAATATCATAACATTCTAAGCTATGGGCCAAATGCTGAAAGTGGGATTAGTGTAGTTAAGTTGGCACAGTTGTGATGGGCTGAAGGCCTCTTCTGTGCAATGTGGCTCAATGATAATGTCAATAGAGCTAATAGTATTTTGAATCAAAAACTGTGTATGCAATTAGCAGTATGATTGACAAGTAGTTGGTGCCTTCAGGAAGGATGATATTTGGTGAAGAAAGCAGCACACACAAACAGTAGCTTGAGATGACTGTGTTTTGTAATAATATGTAAGCTGTTGTTCATGCCCATTGGTTATAGTAGTGCAGAAAATAGCTGTTTAAAAATGAGTGGAGAGTTGGCTTACAATCCCACTATGGATTCACATATCCAAGCTTTCCCTGTTAGATTTGAACTGAGATCCTTGGGGTACACAAATGCTTAATTTCATATTCCCATTAATTTACCGGCACTTTGAATGCCTGATCTCACTGTTCAGAGATTTTTGCATTTGTTTTCACATGAAACAACAATAGTTTTCAAATGTCCAGGCACACTCAATTTAAACAGACAAACCAGTAAATAATAAATACTTTGTAGGAGTGAATTTATTGTGCTGGATTGTCTGTGTGCAGGGAACATAGATGGCTCATGGGAAATAGTTTGAATAACCTGCTATAGAGGACGGGTTCAGTGTGAAAACAAGAGGATCTTAGCATCTTAAAACACATGCAAGATTGTTCTGGGACATTTGTGGAATTATTTACTTACAAATTGGCTGAAGAGTGAGTGCACATCACTAGAACATCAATGCAGGATGCAAAGGTCAAGGTAAGGGTTTAGAACAAATATACTGTCAGGGTTGTTGGTTAGTACTGAGAGCTACTGAATAACCTGGAATGGAACAGTAAATTAAAATGCTTTATTTGATCTCTGGTCCATATTTTTTTTCTGCAGTCAATGTTTATGACTGATTCAAAACCTTATGGAATAAACACTGAAGAGGGTTGTTTGGCCCATCGTGCTTGTGCCTGTTCAGCTATCCAAAAGACATAGGAGCAGAAATTAGGCCATTCGGCCCATTGAGTCTGCTCTGCCATTCAATTGTGGCTGATTAAGTTTTCAACCCCATTCTCCCGCTTTCTCCCTGTAACCTTTGATCTCCTTGACAATCAAGAACCTATCTATCTGTCTCCACAGCCTTCAGTGGCAATGAATTCCACAGGTTTACCATTCTGGCTGAAGATGTTTCTCCTGTCTCCATTCTAAAGGGTCTTTCCTTTACTCTAAGGCCGTGCCCCCTGGTCCTAGTCTCTCCTGCCAATGGAGACATTTTCCCAACATCCACTCTGTCCAGGCCATTCAGTAGTCTGTAAGTTTCAATTAGATCCCTCCTCATCCTTCTAAATTCCAACAAGTATAGATCCAGAGTCCTCAAACATTCCTTATATGGTAAGCTTTTCATTCCTGGGATCATTCTTGTGAACCACCTCTGGACCTACTCCAGGGCCAGGACATCTTTCTTGAGGTATCGGGCCCAAAATTGCTCACAATACTTTAAATGTCCAATTAATCCCACGTGAGTCCTGAGATCGGTGACCCCATGGGTGTGCCATCGATCTGTTTGTATACTTGACCATTAAAGATGAAGTGTGTGGTGAGGCATAAAGTCTAGTAGTCATTGCTGATGGAGCTGCTCGTCTGCGTTCCTGCTTCCTCTAGTAATGTGGCCAGTGTTTCTTTGGCTAGTAGGAAGTCACTTGATGTGAATAATGCTGTGACGTCAAAAGATACCATAATCTCATCATCGCTGATTTTTAAGTTCTTGAGGATATTGTGGAATTTTTGGGTTGAGCGGATGGAATGGAGTGATCCGTCGACTAGGTGTTTCAGTGTTGTATATCCATGGCCAGTTTGTGTGAAGGTGTGTCTTGTATGGAGACAATGTGTCTGAGGGCAGTGTCTGGTTTGTGACCTTTAGGGAGTCCATGGAAGCGGGGGTCTTCGTGCCTTCTGGTTTCATTCTCATGTCCTGCATTCTTTAGTCTCTTTAGTTTTTGGGTGATCCTATTTCCTAGCTGTGATGTTGGGTCTATCACCACCTTTGGTAAGTATTTGTATCTGTGAGTAGGGCCTGTGCTTTCTCAACGTAATCTGGTTTGTTCATGATGACGGTCATGCGCCCTTTGTCCGCAGGTAGGATTATAATGTTCCTGTCTTTCTTGAGTTTTTCTAGTGCTTTTCTGTCTGAAATGTTAACTGTGTCCCATTCGTTCCTTCGGCTTAGTGTGGGGATTATAGTTTGTCAGATGGCTTGTTGTGTTTCGTCTGTGAGTCTGTTGTTTTTTCATGTAGTTTCCAGGGCCGCCATGAAGTCCTTAATGGTCAAGTATACAAACAGATCAATGATACACCCATGGGGTCGCCCATCTCAGGACTCACTGCAGAGGAAGTCATGCAAAGACTAGGACACACTACCGCCCCCCTCATTCAACCTAAACTTGGATCTAGTACGTAGGACGACACATTTGTCATCATTAAACGCACCAAACTAGAAGAGACCCGCCACCTCATCATCAACGTATTTGCTGGGATCAAATTCATGAAAGAAGAAGAAAATACAATCAACTTCCAATTCTAGATGTCAGGGTTGAACTTATGACCGACGGGGCGTTCCAAACCTCGATGTACAGGAAAGCAACCCACACTGACCAAATCCTCAACTTCCACAGCAACCACCCCAACGTCCATGAACAAAGCTGTGTTAGGGCACTATTTAAACAGGCCACTACTCACTGCAACACGCCAGAACTAGGCAGGAAAGAGGAAGAGTACCTATATAAAATCTTCGCTATGAACGGATACCCCCTCAACTTCATCCGCAGGTGCCTACTAAACAGACAACACCAAGAGGACACAGGTACACCCTGACATGCTGGCCACACTGCCCTATATCAATAACATATCAGAACTGACGAGACTGCTACGACCACTAGGAATTATGGTAGCACACAAGTCCACAACCACACTATGACAAACGCTCACAAGGATTAAAGACCCCATACCTACGACATGCAGAACAAACATAGTTTACAAAATACTGTGCAAGAACTGCCACAGACATTACATCGGGCAGACAGGAAGGAAGCTAGCCATCAGAATACACGAACATTTGCTAGCAGCAAAACGACACAATGAACTTTCCCTAATATCAGTACACTCAGACAATGAAGATCATCGGTTTAACTGGGACAACGTAACCATAGTAGCCCAAGCCATACATGGACACACACGGGAATCCCTAGAGGCATGGTTCTCAACCCATAATGCAATCAACAAACATAGAATTGGACCCCATGTACAAACCTATACAGAACAGAACCAGAAATGACAACTCACCATAACAGACCAGACAGTATAAATTCCAAGCGGAGTATAATAATATCGCTTCACCGGAGGGCTCACTGATGATATTACCTAGCATGGTGATAAAATATTTGAACGAAAACAAACCAGCTCAGTGATCAAGTCAACAACCTATAGTGTGACTATCTGCAGAACTAAACCTACAAAAATGTTGTTTGGAAACACAACCGATTCATTCTTGTCTACTTTGTGCTTTTTAAAAAAAGGTGTTGGCACATCTGTTGCATAAGTTCATATTTCAACTGCCCCTTGATACTGGTAGTTTTAATTCGGTTAGCAAGTCTATTATGTTGTATTTTGTTAAATGTATTTTGATAATTCATATACACAACAGGAACCATACTATCCTCACACTCACTTGATTACTTCACAAAATAACTCAATCAGCAATTTGCATTTATCAAATCCATGCTGATTTTAATTTATCAGCCTCTACTTTTCCAAATGCCAATTCATTTTAACTGGCACTGTATTAGGCTGACTGGTCTGTAGTTGCCAGTTTTAAACATTTCCCCTTTCTAATCGGGTGCAATATTAGCAGTTTCCAATTCTCTGTTCTCCATATCCAAGGTTAACTGCTTGTGAATTTGATTTGTGCATTGATGAAGTGTTAATTCTTCAGCTGTAGCTTTCAACAATGAGACTTCATTGAGTGGATGGAGCACATGAAAATCATAAACAATCTTGTATGGTAAGAGGAGCTCAAGCAATCTACCTTGTAGTGCATAGAATCTATAGTGTGACTACCTACAGAGCTATAACTATAAAAACGCTCTTCAATAGATACCCTTGGCCTTTATTGCAGGGAGTGTTGTACAGGAGAAGTACTGGAGGATTGGAAAATTGCCAACATGACTCTTGTGTTCATAAAGGGAGGGGGGCAGAAAGTACAAAACTGAAGGCTGATAAGCCTAACATCTATTGTTGGAAAACTGTTAGAATCAATTATTGGAAGTAACCGTACAGTTGGAAAATCATAATCTAATCGAGCAGTGTCAGTATGCTTTCGTGAAAGGTAAATTGTGACTGAATAATTTGTTAGCTTTTTGAAGAAGTTTAACCTAGAATTAATGGAGGGATACCAGTTGCCGTGTTGTATTTGGACTTCCAAAGGCAGTTGACAGGTTACCTCTCAAAAGGTTAAGTTGTAAGAGCCCATGGCATTGAAGGTAGTATATTGTTGTGGATAGAGGATAGGCTAATGAGCAGAAAACAGCAACGGGATAAAGGGTTCTTTTTCATGTTGTCAACCTGTAATCAGTGGGGTACCACAAGGAGCAGTGCTGGAACTGGAACTGTTCATTCATTATTAATGACTTTGGAGGCAGGAAATGAATTGTACTGTTGCCAAAGCTGCAGACGATCCAAAAATAAGTGGAAAGGCAGATTGCGAGAGTGATACAGATAATTTACAGGGAGGTATTGATGGGTTAAGTAAATTGGCAAATGGAGCATAATATGGGGAAATATGAAGTTATTAATTTTTGCAGGGAGAACAAATATTATTTAAATGAAGGAAAACTGCAGAAAGCTGCAACTTAGAGGGACTGGGGGAACTTGTGCATGAAACACAAAGCTAGCACACAGGTGCAGAACAAGAAGGGTAATAGAATGTTGGCTGTTCTTTCAAGAGGGTTGGAGGATAACAATAGGGAAGTCTTGTTACAACTGTAAAAGGTGCTGGTGAGGCCACATCTGGAGAACTGAGGAAGTTTTGGTCTCCTTATTTAAGGAAAGATATAATTTAATTGGAGACCATTTGGAGAAGATTCACGAGAATGGTCCCCAATATGGATGGATTGTCTTATGAGCAAAGGCTAAACAGATTGGGACTCTGACTGGAGTTTAGAAGATTGAGAGATGATCTCATTGAAACATATGGGATTCCTAATTAGCTTGATGGACTAAATGCTGAAAGGATATTTTCCCCCATCGGAGATTCTAGGACCAGAGGGCAGAGTCTCCGAATAAACAGGTGCCAATTTAAGACTGAGATCAGGAGGAATTTCTTCTGAGATTTGAGAGTCTTTGGACCCCTGCCTCAGAGCTGTTGGCCCAGAGTCATATGTATATTTAAAGCTGAAATTCTTGATCATGAGGGGAATCAAGGGTTATGAGGGAAAATGCTGGAAGGTGAATAAGAAGAATGCCAGATCAGCCATGATCCTAATGAATGGCAGAGCAAGATCGAGGGGCCAAATGGCCTACTTTTCCTATTTCTTATGGTCTAAGACTAAGGAAGGCATATTGAAATTGTGTGGGGTTTCGCTGATCCCGTCCATGTAGGACTGCCTACAGTTTTGGTCTCCTTATTTCAGGTGTGCATACTTGTCTTCAGTGTGATGCAGTGAAAAATTGCTGCATTAATTACAGAGATAGGAGGGTTGTCTGAAGAGAGGAGATTGGGTAAAATGGGCCTATCCGTTTGGAGTTTGGAAGAATGAGAGGTGATCTCGTTAAAATGTATTATATTCAAGATCAGCTGGATGCTTCTCCTGGCTACAAAGTCTAGAATTTGAGGGGTCATGGTTTCAGAATTGGGTTTTGGCCATTTGGGACTAAAAGGAGACATTTCTTCACTCGGGGTTGTCAGTATTTGGAACTGTTTACCCCAGAGGGCTATGAGAGCTGAACTGATGAGTTTGTTCAAGTTAGATTTCTTTTGATCTCTTTAAGGGGATGAACAGATGTGTGAATCTGGCAGGAAAATGAAGTTGCGATAGAGGTCAACATGAATGGTGGAATTGGCTTGAAGAGGTTATGTAGCATTCTCTTTTTTTTGTATTATCTTTCGGGTTGTGCAAGGCATCTTCTCAATTTACATTGCCATCGTCCTGGGTAGGTGCACTTCATGTAAATTTATTTGCATATCTAGTTAAATGTAAAAACAGCAATAGATTTCTAAAATTGTAATATGATTATTGTTGGAGAAAAAAAATCAATTCCCCAAGAATGTAACCAGAGTTGAAAATGAGATTTAACTGAACATGGTCAATGCACTAACATGATTACTCCCTAGATGTATTTACCAAAGAATACATTAGCAACACACTAATTTGAAATGGCAGGCACCACAAGTACATTTAGTGATCTTTAATGTCTTTGATTTGGATCCAAGACAGACCTGAAATAAAATTCCTCAAGTATGTATGGTATTTATGTAGAGCTGATCGAAACACCGGACTTGAAATAAGACCACATGATGGTTATTTTCTAAAACCAAAAGCTCACTAGACAAGCTTGGGCAGTCACGAGCCCATTAATCTTAGCAAAGTCATTGACATTGACAAATCTCACTTGTGTACGTTTGTGTATGTTAACATGTCCAGACAGGTTGATTTTAAAAAGCTGAATAATCCTGTAGTGGGTCATGTACTAAGTTGCCTGCCTCGAGAACTCATCTTATAACACTTATTTCAATTTTCATAAATGATCTAGATTCAGAAATAAAACCATCGTTTGGATAAAAATATCCTGATTATGCTGTGAGTGAGAGAGAAAGAGATTGTCACATTTAACACAACCAAGGAACTATGTAAGGCTGTAGGCATTTGTATGTGGGAAGAGCTGTCAAAATATATAGATGATACAGTGCAAGAAAAGAGGGGACATTAAATGAAAGATACTTGCTAGAGGCACAACTGAAGGTGACTTAGAGCTATTGGACTTGTTAGATTGAAATTAAAATCAGACTATATTTGCTCAGAGACAGTAAGAACTGCTGATGCTGGAGTCAGAGATAACACCGTGTGGATCTGGAGGAATATATAGCAGGCCAGGCAGCATCAGAGGAGCAGGAAAGTTGACTTTTTAGGTAGGGACCCGACCCAAAACATCAACTTTCCTGCTCCTCTGCTGCCTGGCCTGCTGTATTCCTCCAGCTCCACGCTGTGCTATCTCAGACTATTTGCTATTTTGTAATGCATTCTTAGAAATAATGACCTGTGGTCCCCTTGCTCTGCTTAAGTGTGATTTGATTGGTTACTTTACTATATAAATATATTACTTCATAATTATTGTCATAACCACTGATGTGTATTTTTTGAAAAGAAACGTCAGTAGTATCTCAATATTATTTCCTTCAATTAAAAAAAATGTACGTTTCCTGATACTTTAGGTCATAGTTCCAAATTCGATTTGTTCTTTAAGTTTGAAAAATACAGTTCTGCAGATGTGCTGTGACAACATGTGCAGGGTTAATGCTGTAAAAGTACACATGGAGCCCAATAATAAGTAACAGGGTGAGTGATGCAGGTAATGAAGAATTCTCTAATGACAATATTGCAGGATTTATTTTATATAGCCGGAGGATACGAGAGGAGGATGAGCACTTGGAATGTGTTACGAATGTTTACAGTGTAAAACAATTTAGGCATAATGCTGCAAATCCAGAAACATCTCTTCAGGGCCTTGCTTCCTGAGCCACAATTCTGTAGTCTCATTCAGAACTTTGACAATTCTGTGATGCGCTCCTGTAATTCTTTCTTACTCCAAGCTGCTGAGAAATCTGGGGGAAAAAAAACCCTACAAGATCTCCATTTAATTTCCCTTCCCTACCCCTTCCCACATGAGGGGATGCTTAATTCTCAGCATTGTTAGGATGCATCTCATCCTGTGAATCAGTGTTGTAGTAAGCGTGGCACAGTTTTATTGCATTGACCTTGGAATAATTGATTTATGACAGAACCATTCCAGGCAAAAATTCCTTGAGGCTTATTACTTTGGGACAACTATCATTGTTTTACTCGTCTTTGGTAAATGATGAAGCACCTCCTAGATAGGGTGGAAGATTGTCTATTATTTGCTTTTATGCAGGGCCTTTAATGTAGAAAATTTCCCAAGGATCAGAAAAGCAGCAAAGGAATGGATGGATGGTGAGCTCGGACAGGACAATTTGTCAGATTGGTTTAAGAAGAAATTAAAGGTGGAAATAGGCTCAAAGAGGGAATTTCCTCTTTCCAGTTTGTTGAAGATTTGATTTTATTATTTGGTGTCACGTGTACCAAGATGCAGTGACAAGTGTTTTGCATGCTCTACAGTGGGAAGTATAGATGGAGTCAATGTACCAATAATTAATTCAATGGTTACACCAAAGGTAAGTTGGAGCTCTGTAGAGAAGAACAGATTGCAGGATGTAGCCAGGGTAAAACAGAAAAAATTTGAAGGCCAGGATAAGCATTTTCAATTTATTTGGAAATGGGGCCATGTGTATGCCATGCTTGAGTGGAGGGGGGAGATGAAGCATAGTTATCTCAGTTGGCTGGATGGCTGGTTTGCAATGCAAAGTAGTGTGCATTCAATTCTCACACCAGCTGAGGTTACCATGAAGGACTCGCTCGTGCTCTCTCGCTCGACCCCTCCGCTTACATGAGGCATAGTGACCCTTGGGTTAAACCACCACCAGTCATGTTTGTCTAATGAGAGAGAAGCCATGTTGTCTAGTAGCGCTATGGTGACTTTATGCCAGCAAGATCAGAATTTGGGATTTTGTGGGCTGGGATAGGTAGGAGATGAAAGCAGACGAAGGGGACGATGTAGAATTAGTCTGGATGTGTTAAAATGTGGCCAAGTGTTTAAAAATTCACGGCTTGAATTAGGTTAAATTGCTGGTTTGGAATTGGGCATGCTTATCTCAGACCTTTAAAATGTTGATCATCTTATCTTGATCACAGATTTGATGCCATTTTTGATTTGTTTAAACAGTTTTTCTTATCCAAGTGTGCATGACAGTACGACTTTAATAAACTGTAATAAAATATTTGGCAACTTGACCATTATGTGGTTCTCCTGTTTTATTAGCCTGCCTTTTGTTGTTGGATGCTATCCACTCCTTGCATGTCTTTGAAGGCACGTGCTCAAATCCTTCCAATGCCAGAAGATTGTGGCTGCTGGTTGTTGTAATAGGCATTCTTTACAATTCTTACTGAAACAGTTGAATGCTTAAACACCCCAAGCTGTTGCAGAGATAGAACCAATTTTTAGTGTGAAGAAAGTGTCTTGCACAGCAATATACAGAAAGTATGAGTTGGTTGCTACTGCACAGAGTCTAGACACGAGCATTTCTATCAGATGTTTGGTGGGAGCTGTGTGGCCTTAGTTTAGGGTTTTAACCTGTTTAGACATGTTACGCTAGACCTCCATGACAGGTGGGAATTGAACCTGGGCCTCCTAGTCCAGCAGTAGAGAGACTACTACTGTTCCACAGGAGCCTTTAAAATGCAGGATTGAGCCAAGGACCTGCAGATCTTCAATCTAAATGCTCTCCCAACTGAGATATTTTAGTTAAGCATGCTAGGGCCACTATATCATGTGTACCTGAGATTTTGATGAGCTCCTTTAAGTGTCATTAATTAAAGTTTAATCATTTTAAACTCTGGACGTGGCTTTGCATATTGATGCACCTGTCTATATAAAACAAAATCAGTTTTCACAAACTTAAATCAGAGCATTGGGGTGACCTTGCTATTGCAATACTTGGCAACATTATGGAAGCTTTCTTAGTTTATAAAATTCCTGTTTATGGGATGTCATTTGGTGTACTATTATTAGTTCAATATTGTTGAAAAACATGGTGCAGTGTGACCAGTCACTCCCATTGATTATCCGTGTTTGCCATCCATATAGTCATCTTTTCATGCTGAACTGTTCTGATACTGAGTCACTAAGTTGTACTCCACTAAGTTCAGTTCATCCAAACTGAGGCCATGTCCTATCCGTAGACTATTCCATACACCTCCGGCCTGTTTGTTTGCATCATTCCCCTCAATATCTGCAATTATTAAAAAAAAAGT
>NW_025968541.1:13796-23902 GCF_021869965.1 Rhincodon typus | reverse complement strand
GTGACACTCATATCCTGGGAAAAAGACTTTGGCTATTCACCCTATCCATGCCCCGCATGATTTTATAAGCCTCTGCAAGGTACCCCCTCCGCCTCCGATGCTCCAGGGAAAATAGCGCCAACCTATTCAGCCTCTCCCTCTTGATCAAATCCTCCAATCCCAGCAACATCTTTGTAAACTTTTCTGAACACTTTAAAGATTAAAAAGATCTTTACTGCCGCAGAGAGATCAGAATTGAAAGCAATATTCAAAAAGTGGCCTCGACAATGTCCTGTACACCCACACTATGATCTCTCAACTACAAACCTCCTGACCGATTAAGGCAAGCATGCCAAATGCATTCTTCACGACCCTGTCAACTTGCGACTCCTCCTTCAAGTAACTTTGGATCCTGCATCCCAAGGTTCCTTTGTTCAGCATGAATCACCAGGACCCACGCACTTCAGGGCAAACGCCCAGGCTTATTGGCCTCAACAAAATGCAACATTTCGCATTTATCAAAATTAAACTGCACATGCCACTACTCGGCCTATTGGCCCATTTGAGTAAGGTTCCATTGTAATCTGAGATAAACTTGTCCACTGCGCATTACAAGACCAATTTTGATTTCATCTCATACTTGCTAACCAATCCTCCTATATTCTCATCCAAATCATTTATATAAATGACAAAAAGCAGTGGACCCAGCACAGATCCTTGTCGCACAGTACTGGTCACAGGCCTCCATTCCGAAACCCAACCCTCCAACATTCCTACCTTCTCGCCAATTTTGTATCCAAAAGGGTGGTTCTTCCTGATTAACCTTGTTAAACGATCTATCATAAGCAACCTTGTCCGACGATTTACTGCAGACCATATAAACAGTGTTCACCACATTGCCTTCAACAATCATCTTCCTTACTTCTTCAAAATACTGAATCAAGTTAGTCAGACACAATTTCCACAACAACAAAGCTATGTTGACTGTCCTTAATCAATGCTTTCCTTTCCAAATAAATTCTGTCCCTCAGACTCCCCCTCCAAACACTTGCCCACCACTGATGTTAGGCTCATCAGTCGATATTACCCTGGCTTTTCCTTACCACCTTCCCGAATTAATGACACCAGGTTAGCCAACCCCAGTCTTCCGGCATCTCACCCATGACTAATGATTATACAAATATCTCAGCAAAGGGGCCAGCAATCACGTCTCCAGTTTCTCACGAGTTCCAGTGTACACCTCATCCAGTCTCAGGGATTTCTCCACCTTTTGTATGTTTTACATGCTCTGCTTTAATACAGCCACACCTGCTGCAGCCGTTAACTATGTGCGTTTCGATTTTCTGAGTGATTGTTATGTGGTGATCTTTATAACCGCTCAGATTTCCAAAAAACTTCAACGTGTGAAGTTTAAGTGAAGTGGCGAGAAAGTCTCTTGCAGAGCTGACCATAGTGCAGCTGTGAAAAACATGATCATCGCCACTGGGCAACGTCCAAAATGCAGAATCGAAAATAAATAAGTTGTTGTCGCGTTTGGAATGGAAGATAGTTTGATACATTCTTGTGACAGAAGCACGTGTAATATCATTCTGTCCTCACCATCAGAGTTCAAAGGGACACAACGATGTCTCTGGTGTTCCAGAGTCACAACAGTGCTCAGAAAATATATTGAAGAGGAAGATGTACGAAGGAACAGCCGCAGAAAATGCAGCCTTATTTGAAAGGTGAAAAAAAAGCACTTTTTTTTGAACCGAAACATTATTACAATGAATTGTCAGTTTTCCGAATCAGGTTTTATGCTGTGAGATCATTCCTTTTGTTACACTGAGGATAACTGGTCTGTGAAATAAAACTTTGTATGGAATCCAGGAGTAAGGTGGGAATATACAAGGGGATCATTGCTTTTTGCAATTGATGGCGTAGCATGACACTAACACCGTGAGAGGTTAAACACGAAAATTGCATTCTACGTGCTATCAGTGGCACCACCACTGACTGTGCAGTACTGGTCGCCACACAATAGGAAAGTGTTCAAAAGAGATTTACTAGGATGTTAAGTTGGTCGGAGTGTATCAGCTATAAGGAGAGGCTGCATAGACCTGCATTACTTTTGCATTAGTGTCAGAAGTGAGAGACGACCTGATAGAAGTATATAAAATTATAAAAAGCATGATTAGTGTAGATGTTCCGGAACGTTTTTCCCCGCAGAAAATGTCAAATACTAAGGGGCTTAGGTCTAAAGTGAGAGGAGAAAAGTTCAAAGGAAATGTGCGAGTCACATTTTTTTCACACAGAGACTGTTTGGTGCCAGCAGAGAAGGTGCTAGAAGCAGATACAATAGCAATGTTTAAGATGTATTTAGCAATTACATGAATCAGCAAGGAATAAAAGATACAGACCATGGGTAAGTGGATAGGGATAGTTAAGAACGGCAACAGAGACAGCAGAGACATGGTGGGCCGAAAGGACTGTTTCTGTGCTGTACTGTGATATAATCGACTGTCACTGCCGGCTTATCCGTTTAAATTAATCAACAAGAAGTTATGACATTGTTCGTGATGGTAGAACTGAACTGTCAGACACTGCAATGCATCACTGTACAATGGCGCACTGAGACAAAGACTGAGCACTCCTATAAACTACCTGTGAAGGTGCCTATCATAAACTTCCGCGACTGTTCACTTCTCAACATGTCACCTCGAATGTGTGATCCAGATCAACAGCTTTCACCCGTTCTACATTGAAAGTGGCATTTTGACTGTGCAGAATGTGCTATATCCTGAGGAATGCCACGTCCCACGTGCATCCTGTTATGTGCAGAAACAGATTTCACTGCATTCGATCACCCAAAGTCAGGAATGTCTCTTTTGCGACTCACTATCAAAACAGGATTCGGTTTGTCTCAAATGTCGCCATAGAGATAAGTGGAACCCGCAGGTCGTTGCACAACTGAAATGTTCAGATCTGAATTGCAAGCAAAGAATGAACAAATTTACACAGAGGATGAAAAATGTTCATTTCCGTCCAGCCGAACAGCAAAAGACTCAAGTGACTGAGACTTTCACTGGCGGCCCTGACTCATTAATCAGCCGCTATAAAATGCTTTTAATTGATTAGTGTCGTTCAGATATAAGTTACATACCACTTCCTTCCTGATATTTTATCGCAAGACTGCATTATCCTGGACATTTGCATCTTTCACTTGTCTTTCTGGAACTTTAACGTGAAGAGAGAGGGGAAATAAACCAGAACGTGTTTGACGTTATTCAGTTTGCTGCAGCGTTTGATTACTATAATCCTGTGCCAGGTCATTGTCAATCAAACCCAGTTCGGTGTTTTACTGGAGGATTTTGCTGGATCAGAACCAGTTGCTGAATTTTTGGTATTGCTTCTTCGCTGTAAGAGTGATATTTTGGAACATCATGAAAGACACAACGTAAATTATTTGTTTTAAATTGACGAAACTGGTGGCATTAGTTCACTTCAATAATAGCTTTCTAATGATTAAAGTTTTGTGTCCGATTGAGAAGTCTGAAATATCGCCATCAATTCGGGAACCACTTCAGATCCGTTCATATCTCACTGTTTGTCTGACGGAGTGCCGTGCTCAGTGGCGCCCTGAGACTTTTTGTGCTGGGTCAGCCCAGTTCTAAGTCTCTGTGGGGCTCAGTGCACAGTAATACACAGCGGAGTCTGACAGTTCTGTTTTCAACACTCTCAGCTGGATAGTGCAGTTCACGTGATCAAAATCCGAGGAAAGCCGGTCCTGGAGAAAACTCGCTGGTGTCTCGCTATATTGGTTTTTGAGGAGCACAAAATACATGGAGCCGCTGGTATGCTGACGATACCAGAACAGGTCAGGATTGTTGCTGATTGTAGAGTAATTACAGAATAACTGGACATCATCCCCCTCATTCACTGAAATTGCAGCCGCTGTTTGTGAGACAGAATCACCACGACAAAGTCCTGTAAGAACCAGGATTTATAGAAAATTAAACAAGGCACTTCAATATTCTATCGCCCAGAAATAGCCCGCTTACCTTGATCACTAACATGAGAAATAAATCAGGGAAACTGAATTAGAATCCATTTCGTACGAGGAGGTAATTTCCCATTTCGTTCCCTGAAACTTGAAGAGAAAACTGAAAACTGCTGGTGGATTTAAACTCTCCCTCTGTGGAATCATCTTGATGGCTCAGTCCTGTATGGATTTCCAGTTTAACTCTTTCACTGTCAATCACTCAAGTACAGACGCTAATTTCTACCAAACTCTGTTAATTGCTGGGGACATGTTTCGATACAAGTCTTGTCGATATGGAGAGAATATATTTCTGCCTCCATGTTGCACGAACTGCTCGACTAAATGTAATTCCCGGCAAAGAGCTGAGCACAAAAATAGATAATTTTTCAACCTACTGGTTACAAGAGCTGCAGCTGTGAGGAGTAAACACATAGCTCCAGGCGACATGTTTGCAGAGAGATCACGGTGAAAGTGAGCAGAACTGGCCGAAGATAAGGTGGTTTTCGGCAAGAGTTGCGAAGAGGTTGACTAATTTCAGGATCTCTACTCATTGGTTCATTGTTCGCAAACACATCAGGTGACAGCCAATGAGTTTCAAGATCCATTGCTTTTAATTTGAACAAAGCAGTTTCAAGGTCCTTTGACAACAGCATGTGGAGCTGGAGGAACACAGCAGGTCAGACAGCATCAGAGGAAATCCTCGGATGCTTCCTGACCTGCTGTGTTCCTCCAGCTCCACACTGTGTTGTCTCTGATTCCAGCAACTGCAGTACTTCTTATTTTCAAGCTCCTTTGAGTCCCAATCCATATAATGGCAGTTGTAAGAAAGGAACAAAGTTCTGAAGAAGGGTTGCTGGGCACAAAATGTTAACTCAGCTTTCTCTTCTCAGTTGCTGCCGGACCTGCTGAGTTTCCACAGCTGTTTCTGTTTTTGTTTCAGATTTCCAGCAACCGCAGTTCTTTGTTATTTTTGCTGAGGGAACTGGAGCGTTTGGAGCCAGGTGGATCCATTGACAATGAGATCCTTGATTTGGGTTGTTAACTTCTGCCAGTCAGGGAGCCCTGGGCGAGAGGTGAAAACAGACGATGCTGAATCTCATCACTTCAGGGTTTGACTCGAGCTGCCTGGCCAAAGCCGGTATAGTGTGCACATGTAAACGAAGGGTGACTTGGTGACGGGATGTCGACCTCTGTGCAGTTATTTCCGGAACAAAATAAATTTGTTCACGGACAAACAGGATTTTGGACACACATTAAGTCGGACGTCGTCCTGCAGTAGTTATTATTTCTGTAAGCAAAACCAGAGAAGGGAATTAGTTCATCTGGTTCGAGTGTCAGAACTGTGGTTCCCCACCTAAAAGGCGCTCTCGGACTTTGACACCTCCCCGCAGCTGATGCAGAGGGCCAGTGGGTCGGAGAGATTGGACACAATAATGAGAAAAGTAATCAAATAAATAAACAAAATAAGCAAATTTCCAATGAACGAAGCAGTAGAATCGAATGTTGCTTTTGCTGCATTTACTAGTAAGATCCGTTGTAACCAGATTTGATTTACTTTACTTGTTGTCAATGTAAATGTAACTCCTGTATCGATATCAGATGCACTGCAGTGTGTCAAATCGAGACCACACCGCCACAGGGTCACGGACTATTAGAGATGGATGCCAGCATTGCCTGCCCCGCCCATACAAGGACAATGGACTTTAAAAAAAACACATTATGGTAAAGCCTCCTTCATCTGAATGGGAATGGTGAAACAGCAGACATGCACGATCCAAATCCTGATTGAATCTTATGTACTATTACCAGATATACAGACGTCTCAAAAATTAATGAGAAGGCAAGTCGTGAGGATGACTCAAAGAGTCTACAAGATGACAAGTTTACATTTTCTGTGAGTGTGATTATACTGTTCTCTGGCGGGATCTCGAGGAAATTTGCGGTGTCAGGAAATTAACAACTTATAAGTGGGATAATACCAAATGATGAATTTTCAGGAAGTGTTCTTGAGATGAAGGCACAGTGACTGAGTGGTTAGCCCTACTGACTCAAAGCAGCAGAGACCCAGGTTCGATACCAGACTGTGGCGACAGTCTTTGGGGGGCTTGCACACTCTCAACTTGGCTGCTTGGATATCCTGCGGGTGCTCTGGTTCCCTCCCACAGTCCACAGGTTAAGTACATTAGCCATAGGAGATGCAGCGTTAAAGGGATTGGGTGGGATGTACTTTAGAGGCTTGCTGTAGACTCGATGGGGTCAATGCCCTGCTTCCACACTGTAGGGATTCTATGATTGGATTGCGTAACTTTGATTTTTTTTTTATTATTTATTCATTTGTGGGTTGTGGGCGTCACTGGCTGACCAGCATTTATGACCCATTTCTAGTTTCCTTTGAGAATTTCGTGATGAGTTGAATCATGCAATGGTGCAGTCCACCTGCTGTAGGCTGACCCACCATGCCCTAAAGAAGGGAATTCACGTGTTTTGACCCAGTGACAGTGAAACAGCAGCGATATATTTCCAAGTCAGAATCGTGAGCGTCTTGGTGGAGAACTTAGAAATACTGGGGTTCCCATATATCTGCTGCCCCTTGTTCTTCCAGATGAAAGTCTTCATAGGTTTGGAAGGTGCCATCTGGTGAATTTCTGCAGAGCATCTGTTAGATAGTACACACTGGGCGTTGGTAGTGGAGGCAGTAGATGCTTGTGGATGCAGTGCCAATCAAGTAGGCTGCTTTGTCCTGGATGGAGTCAAGCTTTTGAGTGCTGTTGGGGCTGCACTCATCCAGACAAGTGGAGAGCACTCCATCACATTCTTGACCTGTGCCATGTAGATGAGGAGTCAGGAGATATTTTACTCGCCGCAGGATTCCTAGCCTCTGACCTGCTTTGTAGCCATTGTGTTTATGTGGTGAGTCCAGTTTAGTTTCCAATCAATTAAACCGCTAGGATGTTGATAGTGGCGTATTCAGTGACAGTTACACCATGTTATAGGGAAGGCCACCATATTTCCTTCATGTTTCCTTCAATTGTGATTTCACCTGATCTTTCAACTCTGTGCATCATGTTCGTTTTTTTCACTTCCTTCCGTTTCTTCTTCAACAATTTCTCACTATTCTATCCTCTGCAAGTATTATTGCTGTATCTCCTTTCGCTTTTCTCCATCAATGTTACTGCCTTGCAAAATATACTTTCTTCACCTCCATCCGCATATCCAATTGTCTTCATGTCTGAACATCTTTAACTTTTGCTGTTCCATACTTTCTGTCGTATTTTACTCTAATTTCCCTTATCGTGGATTATTGGAGTCCAGAATTAGTCACACAGATACATCAAAATCAGCACAGCAGAATTCGAACTCTGTGCAGGTTTTCGTATGGACTCTCCCGCTGTTTGTGATACTGTGCCCTCATTGGCACAGAGGTTGGTTGCGGTGTCATTAAGTCTGATATCTTTCATAGCCAAGTTACTGGGGTTTATAATCTCCACTGATTGAAGCGGTGACCCTCTCACTCTGATCAACTACTCTTTTGGCCATCATCAGATGCTGGGGTGGCAAATTTGGAAGCTGCCTGTACCAATACACGATGTTAAATGTCCTGGCAATGGAGCAATTCATGAACGTAATTCCCAATTCACAAACAACCATCCGCGGAGGAAATTGCATCAATTCGCCTTCTCCAATCACCCCCGTGGACATCAGAGTGAAAAACAGCAGGAGGACTCTGCAAATTCGGAACATTATCAGATTGCAAGAAAAGAGGCGAAAGTAATTGTCGAACAGAGGCGAAAGTAATTGTCCACGAAGATCTGTTGAGGAACCAGGAATAAATATTGTCCGAGTAAACAGCTCGAATAATGCCTGCTTCACACCTAACTCAGAGCCGACTTCTTGTTGAAGTTGCAGAAGGACATGAGTTTTGACGTGTTTCTGTGACAAGCTTCTCGCACTGACAATTGCTCAGAGTGTCTGCAAGGTCACTCTTCCTTCAGCCCTCATCTTCAACATCTATCACAGATGCGCGCTGACATCTAGTGGTGTAGACAGTTAATTGCGATGTTCAAATTCTCTCACAAATTGCAGTTCACTGCATCCGACTCAATGACAACAGACATGTCCTGCTTCCGGTAAAACACTGCGAACAGGTGATATTCTGCATTTCAACTTCAATTGAAGCAGTCAACGAGATCAGAGGAATTTCTTGCTGCAACGCAACCAAAGGCTTATTCCACACTGTGATCACTCTCAGTGCAACGAGAGAAATGCCCCGAATTTGAAACGCTCTGCTTCCTCAGAATAATTCGATGTGAATATTTATTTCTATACAACCAGATGGGACATCGCTCGTTTGCATTGTGGGAGTGGCTTTCTCATCGCTGGATGGTGAGCAGAACCTGGAAGAACGTCGATTGAGCTGAGCTGCAATTGGTGAATCCTTACGCTGCCTTCAGCCAAACACCAATTCAGTGACCGGCCAGCCAACCAGAGCTAAGGCCTCTGCTATTGTCCACACCCCAGGCCTGGGAGTTGGCAACACACTCAGGGATGCTGTGAAGAAGGTGGAGGAAGGATCATTGATCAACCTCCTTCGTGAAGAGAGTCCTCCTGGATTGTTGTGGGTTCCATTCAGCAGATATTTTATGTCTGCAGGATCTCCCCAGTGGGGGTACATCGACGTGACCTTCAGGAGTGTGAAGCAATGTGAGCATTCCTGAAGATATTCAAGGAGAAAGGAAGTGAGGGTATCCTCTCCATCCTGTCTGCGATAGCATTGTTTGTTCTCCCTGTACGGAGGAGCCGAGTTATGACAATCCACTTATATGACTCCCACGGCCCGGCAGCAGATGTCCTAACCTTCCTGGGAAGGTACATGCAGCTGGAACGAGGCAGCACCGATGTAGTGGAACAGAAAGCGACAGGTCAAAGTGATCTCGGTCTGAAACGTCAGCCTTCCTGCTCCTCTGATGCTGCTTGGCCTGCTGTGTTCATCCAGCTCTACACCTTGTTATCTCAGATTCTCCAGCATCTGCATTTCCTACTATCTCAGTTCAAAGTGATCCTCAAGTTGGAAGCCAGTGGGGAAAAAAACAACCATCCAACCTCCAGTATTGCGAACAGAGTGAGCCGAGGCTAACTGACATACAAGGGACAGCCTAGAGGGTGTGCCGAACCTGCTGGAGGGCAGGACACAGGTCAGCGGCCTGCAAAGTGATCGCTGCAGGAGCTGCAAATAGGAGGGCCACCTGACTCACGACTGCAAGGAGTCCAAGAACTGCGACCTGTGTCGGGAAGCAGGCCGCCTATACAAGGCCTGCACAACACGCGGGGGGTACGGGAGGAACCCCCAGCGCGGAAAAGCCGGACTTCCCGAGGTGCCCGGTGAAGCCCAACTGCCAGCCATCAGGAACCATAGGGTCCCCACGACACCACAGCTTCGGACAAATGGACGCAGAGACACTCTAACAGTCCCTCTGTCAGACTCAGAACTGCACCCTGCTGGTTTCGTTTACCTTCTCCCCCGACGTCACGGGAGCAGGGAAACAACCCTCCCAGGGAGGAACAGGTACAGCTACCTCAGTGCGGTGAGAATCCAGCACCACAGGAATGCAGGGAGTCCCCCACTGATTGGCCAGGGCCTTCTCGTGGTGTGCTTCTGGCAGGTACCATGTGAGAATAGACACTGGGTAATTCTATAAACTATTAAACATTTTAAATGCGCATCTTCCCAGTCATTCCTGTCATCTGTCACGGAGGCCTTAGTCGGCAGTATGCAGGAGAGGCTGGATCAGCCACTATCTGTGGAAGAGCTGACCAAGGCCCTCCAGTCCTTCAAAAAGAATAAAACTCCCGGAAGTGTTGGCTTACCAGCCGAGTTATATTCGCCATGACTTGCTAGGGGTGAACAACTGTGTGATTCTGGCAGGTACCATGTATGAATTCATGAGAAAAGATATCATCACCCTCATCGATAAGCGGAAGCGGGAGAGCAAGGGAAGTAGAGATAAAACAGTGTGGAGCAGGAGGGACTCAGCAGGCCAGGAGGCATCAGAGGAGCAGGAAAGTTGACGTTTCGGTTCGGATCCCTTCTGATTCCGACACGAAAACT
>NW_025968541.1:0-13786 GCF_021869965.1 Rhincodon typus | reverse complement strand
ATCAAGATGAATGCGAGCCTGCGAGGGGCGAATATTCCAGGCAGCAGAGGCCTGCAGGTCAAAGCCTCCATGTACATCAATGACATCACCGTTTTCTGCTCAGATCCGCTGTCAGTGCGCAGAATCATGAGCATCTGCAACCAGTTTGAACTGGCCTCGGGAGCCAAGGTAAATCGAGATACCAGCTGGGCCGACTGATCCTTCATTCTCTTCACCATCAGGACAGATTAAACTAAAGGTGCTGGGAATATGGTCAGGAGGGGTTGGGGCATGTGCAAAATCTTGGCTGGAGCACATCGCTAAAGTGAAGCAGAAACTAATCTCATGGGAGCACTGTTCCCTCTCCATTGTAGGAAAAAGCCTGGTCATCAGATGTAAGGTAATCTCTCTGTTTTCGGACATGGCGCAGATCTGGCCCATTCCCAAAACTTCACTATTTCAGTCACCCCAGCCATTTTCCAATTCATCTGGAACCTGACCATATCTGCAGAAATTCTGTACAAAACTCTGGGTAAGCGGGTGAAGAACGTACCCAATGTTTCCCTCATCATTTTGGTCACCGATGAATGTGGTTGCATCAAGCTGTACATAGACCCTCGGCATTGAGGTTGGTTGGCTCGCCGAGCTGGTTTGTTGTTCCGCAGACGTTTCGTTACCGTGCTTGGTAACCTTCTCAGTGCAGCCTCTGATGAAGTGTCGGTGTGTTTTCCCGCCTGGATTTTTAACTCTGGGCTCCGTTGCGATGGATTGCCTCACTTCCGGGTTTCCTCCGTAGTGGAATGTTATGAGGTTGAGTTCAATGTGTTTATTAATAGCATGCTTCGTGGAGTGCCATGCTTCCAGGAATTCTCGTGCTTGTCTCTGCCAAGCCTGTCCCAGGATCTTGGTGTTGTCCCAGTCGAAGTCGTGGTTCTCCTTGTCCATGTGAATTGAGATGAGTGAGTATTGATCGTGTCTTTTTGTCGCCAGTTGGTGTTCATGTACTCTTGTTGTTAGCTTCCTTCCTGTTTGTCCGATGTAGTGTTTCTTGCAGTCTCCGCAGGGGATCTTGTAGATGACATTGGTCCTGTCCATGGTGGGGAGTGGGTCTTTAGTTCGGGTGAGCACTTGTCGTAGGGTTGATGAGTGCTTGTGTGCCACTCTAATGCCCAGCGGTCGTAGGAGTCTTGTGGTGAGTTCTGACGTGTTCCTGATGTAGGGTAGTGTGATGGGTGTGTCGGGGCGTGTGGAATCTTTCTGATGCTGTTCCTGTAGGCATGTCCTGACCCAGTTCTTTGGATATCCATTATCCTTGAACACTTGGAAGAGGTAGTGAGTCGAGCTACAGATCTACTCCAAAACCCTCGGTATGCAAACACCAAGTGTCACTACATACTGAGGTCCTACCTATCCCCACTGTCACAAAGGATGGCACTGGCCTCGCTGCCGCGGAAGACTCCAAGTCGTTGTACTGTTCCGTATCACCTGTCCTTCATAGATAAATTTGCAAAGAAAAACACTTTTGGCCACACGTCCATCAGGAAGTCGTCAGCACGGAGCGTCCTCGAGACTCTGAAGGAAAAGGAGTGGATGGTTCCTACTATGTTGTTCGCAGGCTGTCAAAGTCATTGACAGAGCGCATCATCACCAGAGCATCGCTTGGCTGGTGGTGAGGAGGGCACTACCTGTGAGATTTTTACATATGCCCAGTCGGTCTGCACCACCGCATGCTGCCCTTCAAGTGGATGTGGGGTGTTTGAGACTGTCTCAGATCTCCTTCTGGAATGTGCCTTTGCAAAGGAAGTCTGGAGGAAGATGCAGTCGTTTTTGTCGAAGTTTGGTCTGAGCAGCTCCATGACGAAGGATTCTGTATTCTACCGTCTCTTCCCCAGGACGCCCTCCAAGGAAAACTTCAACCGTACTTGGAGGACATCAAATCGGTGAAAGACCCTCTATCGTCTTCCTGAAAATTGTTGGTCTTCCAGAGCAAGGAGTTGACCCTGACCAAGTGTTGCAGACTGGCACATTGCAAGGTCCAGGACTACGTGCTGAGGGACACACTAAAGCTTGGGGCAGCAGCAGCCAAGGTACACTGGAGAAAGAACACTGACTGAGGTATTCCTAGTGAGGGTAAATGGGGGAGTACTCAGACACTCCTAGTGCGTCAAAAAGACGTTAAGTATTAGTATTTTATGAGTAAGACGGGTCTTTGGTTTTTTCGCTAGAGGCAAAGTCCAATATTTTGTTTATTTACTTGGGATGTAACTGTTCTGAACTGAACTGCTGAGATTTTTTTGAATATATTTTTGAAATACAAAAGTGAATATTTATTTCTGTTATGTACAACATTTTCACAATGAAGAGCAATATTGATAGCTCAATAAAGTGATTCATTCAGCTGGAATCTGTTTGAAATCACACTCTTTCTCTGCCTTTCTCTCTCTCACACTCTCTCTATCTGTCTCTCTCTCACACACACACACACATACACTCACACAAACACACACACATACTCAGCAAAAGAGAGAGAGAGAGAGAATCTCCTTCTACGAGTGGTTGCAGTGCATTATTTACACTGGTGATTCTAAGAAAGTGGAATCTGACAGGTTTGGAGTCGAAATGGAGGCATAGATAGTATGGAAACTGAAAGGGAGTAGGGAAAGAGGAGCAGAGTCAGCCCATTTGAAGAAGGCGAATATATTTCTCGACACCATTCTTCTGCCTTCTCCCTGTAACACTTGATCCCCTTACTAACCCAGAAACTATATGTACAAAAACAAAGTTGCTGGAAAAGCTCAGCCAGTCTGGCAGCATCTGTGAAGGAGAAAACAGAGTTAAAGTTTCGGGTCCGGTGACCCTTCCTCAGAACTGATGGTGGCAGGGAAAACGTCAGTTTACATGCAGAAAATAAGGAGGTGGGTGGGGGAGAGAGTAAACGATTGGATAGAGCCCAAAGAGAGAGAAAGACACATGGACAGGCAAAGGAGTTGCTCACGATCAGGCTGGGAGGGTGAATAGTTGTTAGTGACTGACAACAGGGGGTGTGTAATGGCAGGCTATGTGGTAACAAGGTATGTGTGTCGGGTGGGGGGCTGGGACATGGAAGAGTTTATGCCCCAAAATTATTGAACTCAGTATTGAGTTCGGAGGGCCGTAGGGTCCCCAAGCGGAAAATGAGGTGTTGTTCCTCCAGCTGACGTTGGGCTTCACTGCAACACTGCAGCAAGCCAGAGCAGAGATGTTGGCCAGAGAGCAGGTTGGTGCATTGTAATGGCAGGCGACAGGTTGTTCAGGGTCTTTTTTGTGAGCAGAACGTGGATGTTCTGCGAAGCAGTCGCCAAGTCTACGCTTTGTTTCCCCAGTGTAGAAGAGACCACATTGTGAGCAGCGAATGCAGTAGACTAGATTCTGGGAAGTGCAGGTGAAGTGTTGCTTCATGGTATGTTTGGGCCCTTGGATACTGGGGAGGTAAATGAGCAGGTGTTGCACATTCGCCGGTTACAGGGGAAGGTGCTGTGGGGCTGTGGGTAGGTGTTGGGGGTGATGGAAGTGTGGGCCAGAGTGTCCCGGAGGGAATGTTCCCTGCGGAAGGCGGGAATATGTGTCTGGTGATGGCATCTTGCTGGAGGTGGCGGAAATGGCATCTGATAATCTTCTGGATGTGGATGCTCATGCGGTGGTAGGTGAGGATAAGGGGAACCCTATCGCTGTTGCAGAAGGGAAGAGAAGGGGTGAGGGTGGAAATGCGGGAGATGGGTCGGACCTGGTATGACGGCCCTGTCGACAACGGAGCTTGGGAATCCTCGGTTGAGGAAGAAGATGGACACTTCGAAGGCTCCCTTGTCAAAGTTGGCCTCATCTGAACATATGTGACGGAGATGGAGGAACTGAGAGAATGGGATGGAGTGTTTGCATGAAGTGGGGTATGAGGATGCACAGTTCAAGTAGCTGTGGGAGTCAGTGGGTTTGTAATGGATATTAGTGGCGAGTCTATCCTCAGAAATGGAAACAGAAAGGTCGAGGAACGCGAAACTCATTAAGGTGGGGAAGCAGAGGGATAAAACTGAGGCCTTTGCTGAGTACAGAGCGTTCAGATCAGAGAGCGGAAGGTTAGGAGGGATGGTGAATACGCGACAGGAGGGTGGGGGTTGGGGGAGGGGATAGAGTCAGAGGGAAGGTGAGGAGAGGAAGGTTCCAGAGAGCCATGGGTATTTTTGAGTTTTTGCATCCTTTGGGCCTTGCTGCCGAGAAACTGTCTATCTCTGTTTTAAATACACTCAATAATTTAGCCTCCACAGCCTTCTGCAGTCCTGTTATCCACATATTCAAAACTCAGGTTGAAGAAATTCCTCCTCACCTCAGTTCTAAAGAGTTGCCCCTTCACATTGAGTCTGTGCCGTCTGATCACAGTATTTCCTAGCAGTGGAAACATCTTCTCCGAAACCGCAATATTCAGGCCTCTCAGTATTCTGGAGCCTTCAATCAGATCTCCTCTTTTCCTCCTAAACTTCTTTGAATACAGAGACAGAGTTCTCAACCAGGTCTCATATGACAAGGCCTTCTTCCCCAGGATCATTTTTGTAAACCTCCTCTGAACCCTCTGCAAGGCCAACACATCCGTCCTTAGATAAGGGGCTCAAAAATGTTCACACCATTCCAAAACCGATCTTACCAGAGACTTATACAGGCTCAGGAATACATCCTTGTTCTTGCATTCTCGCCCTCTCAAAATGAATGCTAACATTTCATTTGTCTTCCTAACTGCTACCTCATAGAAGCAGACAGGGTCGAAACAGATCCTTCCGTCCAACTCATCCGTGCTGATCAGACATCCTAATCTGATCTCGTCCCACTCATATACTTGCTAAGCTTAGTATTTGTGCTCGTATGTCAGTGTGTGTCTGTGTGTATGTGTTTGTGTGTGTGTGTGTGTGTGTGTGTATGTGTGTGTGTGCGTATTTGCTTGTGCATCTATGTGCATTTAGTGTCTGTGTGCTTGCATGTGCGTGTCTTTGAGTTTCTGTCTGCGTTTGCATTTACTTTGTGTGTTTGTAAATGTGTGTCTAGGTCTGTCGGTCTGTCTGTGCATTTCCATTTCTCTGCATATATTTGTGGATGGTTGTCTTTTCTATATGTATCTGTTATTGTACATTTCTGGCTGCGGATTCATTTCTGCGCACCGTGGGAGAATTGTGGGTGGAGGTTGAATGAATCAGTGCCAGAGCATCTGTCCCTGTTGCTCTCTTCTGATTAAAATTATATAATGCCACCACCATCTGGAGGGTCGACACTGCTGCACAAGCAAATGATTTTTGAGAAGACCTTCTTTTTTCCCCCAAGGGCTCGTCTCGGGAATTTTCTCTTGGGCTACTTTCTGGTTTTCAGTGGACTGGAGCTAAAACTCAGGGCCACGAATTAAAAATAACGAGACATCGTTTAAGGCAGAGATGAGAGGAAACGATTCTGAGGCAGCCAATTCATGGCACCACGTTTGGCTCTGCTTCAGAGGGGGCGAGATATAGGCATAGAGATGCTAAAGTTATAGGGGATTCAATCGTAAGGGCGTTTCTGTGGCCGCAAACGAGAGTCCAGGATAGCGTGTTGCCTCCCTGTTGCTCGGGTCCTGGAAGTCTTGCAGCAGTTCCAGGACATTTTGTAGGGAGAGGGCGAACAGTCAGTGATCGTCATACACGTTGATATTACTATAAAGACAAAGATTAAAAATGAAAGGAACAAGGTCCTCAAAACCAAACATAGATAACTAGGAGGTAAGTTGAAATGTAATGCATCAAGGGTAGATATCTCAGGATTACTAAAAGTGCCACGAGCCAGTCAGAGTAAAACCAGCAGGATATATAGGATGAACATGTGGTTGAAAAGATGTTGTGAGGGGGAAGGTTTAAGATTCGTTGGGCAGTGGGACCTGTTCTGGGGAAGGTGAAACGTGTCCAAACTGGATGGGCTACACCTGGGCAGGACTAGGCCTGATGTCCGGGGAAGGAGGGAGTGGAACGGGACGTACGAAGTAACGTCGCAGGGGAATGGGAACCAGAGGATTAGGGCAGTAGATGCAGAAATTGAGGGAGAGGTAGAAGCCAAGGCAGACATGATTAAGTATAAGAAAGGCAGGGAAACGCTGTTGAAAAGAGCAGGGGAGGTGGGTTGAAACGCATCTGTTTCATTGCAAGTGTAACAGCAAAGGTATCTGAACGTGGAAATTCGGCTGGTACTTGGAACCTTGACATGATTGTGATTACGGAGAATTGGCTGAAAGATGGACAGGATTGGCAACTGAATGTCCCAGGACTTAGATGTTTTAGGTGTGATAGAAAGAGAATTGAAAGGGGTGTTGGAGTAGCATGACTGATGAAGGATTATTTCACAGCTGTACTGAGGGAGGATGCATCAGAGGACTCATGCAGCGAGGCAATATGGTTAGAACTCAGGAATGCGAAATGTGAAATCACAATGCTGGTCCTCCTAACATCAGCTTGAGACAGACGAGAGATATGTAGACAGGTTTTGAAAAGATGTCAAAACCACAGGGTTGTTCTCATGGATGATTTTAACATTCCCTTTTGACGGGATTCACTGTGTACGAGGGGGTTCGACTGGGACGAATTTGTAAGGACCATTCAGCAAAGTTTCCTGACACAGTTTCTTGATAGCGTTAACAGCAGTCCTCGGGTGAAGGTGTTAAATTGGGGGAAAGTGAACTACAACAATATTAGGTAGGAGCTGGAGAATTCTGATTGGAGGCGGCTGTTTGAGGGTAAATCCACATCGGACATTTTGGCGTATTTCAAATGGCAGTTGATAAAAGTTCAGGAATGGAACATTCCTGCAAGAATGAAGGAAAGGTATGACAAGTTATGTGAACCTTGGATGACCAGGGCTGTCATGACCATGGTCAAAACTTAAAAGGAAACATACATAAGGTCCAGGAGGTTGTGAACTGACAATGCCTTGAAGTATATAAGGTAAATAGGAAAGAACTTAAACAAGGAATTAGAGGGGCTAAAAGGTGTCATAAAAAGTTGTTAGTGAACAGGATTAAGGAGAATTCCAAGGCTTGTTCTGCATATTTAAAAAGCAATAAAGTATCCATGGAGCTGCTTGGCTCACTCAAGGACCAAGGAGCAAGCCAGAACAACTGGTGACGTTCTTATCTATTATTTTGTGTCAGTATTCACCAAAGAGAAAGAATTGGTGGAAGATGATCCAGAGAAGTGAATGTCGAGATTCTTAGTCAAGTTGTTATGAGGAAGGAAGAGGTGTTGTGTGCCTGAAAAAGTATTACACTGGGTAAGTCCCCGGGTCCTGAAGAAATCTATTCCGGATTATTGAGGGTGACAAATCAATAAATTTCTGGAGCATTGACAGAAAACTTTGTCTCCTCTTCGGCCACAAGTGAGATCCCTGAGGACTGGAGAATAGCCAATGTTGTCTCATTGTTCAAGAAGGGTAGCAGGGATAATCCAAGAAATTACAGGCAAGATCTATATGCAAGGGGAAGCAAATGGACTTATTACTGATAGATAGCATAGTTTTGTGCAGGGAAGACATGCCTCAGTAAGTGAATCTACTTTTCTGAGGAGGTGACGAAGATGATTGATGAGTGAAAAGTGTTTAATATTGTCTACATGGAATTCAGTAAAGCTTTTGACACGGTCCCTCATGACGGACTGGTACAAAAGGTGAAGGCACATGGTATCGTGATGAGCTGGCTGGATGGATACAGAACTGGCCTCGTCATAGGAGGCAGTGGGTAGCAGCAAAAAGAGGCTTTTCTGAATGGAGGGTTGTGACTAGCGCTGTTCCACACGGATAACTGCTGAGACCTTTGCTGTTCGTGGTCTACATAAATGATTTGGAAGAAAACGTGGCTGGTCTAATTCGTAAGCTTGTGGACCATGCAAAGACTGGGGCAATTGCGGACAGTGAGGAGGATTGTCAGAGGATACAACAGGAAATAAATCAGTTGGCGACATGGGCAGGAAAAAGACAGAAGGAGTTTAATCCAGACAAATATGAGGTGATGCATTTTGGCAGTTCAAGTACAGGTAGAAATTATACAATGAATGACAGAACCCTGAGGAGTATTGATGTGCAGAAGGATCTGGATGTGCAGGTCCACATATCACTGAAGATGGCAGCGCAGGTAGATAGGGCAGTATAAAATAAAGTTTATGACATGTGTGCCTCCATTGGAAGCGGTGTTAAGTATCAGGATAGACAAGTGATGCAGCAGCTTTATAGAACTTTCAGCCACACTCGGAATATTGTGTACGTTCTGGTCACCACACTCCCAGAAGGATGGGATGCTTTGGGCCGGATACAGAAATCGTTTCCAGGATGCTGCTTGCTATAGGGGAGTTTACCTATGAAGAAAAGTTGGAAAGACTGGATTAGTTTTCACTGGAACGCACGGAGGTTGAAGGGCGACCTGATAGAAGTTTATAAGATTGCCAATGGCATGGATAGAGTGGAAACTATGAGGTTTTCTCTCAGGGTGGAGGGGCAATTACTAGGGGCCACGGGTTCTCGGTGCGAGCGTGGTAATTTTAGAAAATATCTGTAAGGCACATTTTTCATACAGAGGGTGGTGAGTGCCGAAAATACGCTGCCAGGCTGATTGGTGGAAGGAAACACAATACCAGCATTCAAGTAGCCCTTGCATGAATATGTGAATAGGAAGGGAACAGAGGGATACTGATCCTGTAAGTGAAGACAGTTTACAGAAAGAGGAGTAAAATGTGTCAACGCAGGCTTCGAGGGCCAACAGGCCTGTTCCTGTGCCATATTCATTTTTCTTTGGAAAGTGCCTCCAATTCCAGTACATCTTTCCACAGATAAGAGGCCCAAAACTTTTCACACTATTCCAGCTTTGGTCCGACTAGTAACTTTGACACATACTTTTTTCAACAATAGTCTGTGTTAATATGATGAATCTTTCTGGAGAAAGGTCCAAAGCTTTAACAAATAAGGTTGCAGCTGAGCCTCAATAAAACTCCTCCTTGGCATTCTTGCATAAACTGGAGTGATTTCCATAAAATATAAGTTCCACAGAATTCGTCATATCTACTTTCACTCATGGTAAATGCATCAGAAGGTATTGGTTTCTCAAAAGATTCCCCCTTTGGTAAAATATTGTCTGGAGAAACACGAGGCACTTTTACCAAAACTAATGTATTTATACAATAAAAACTGTGACAAATGCGGATGCTATAAATCAGCAAACAAAAACAGAAATTGCTGGAAAAACTCAGCAAGTTCTATGGAACGGTCACTCGAGCTGAAACATTAACTTATTTCTCTCCACGTATGATGCCAGACTTGCTGAGCTTTTCCAGCAATTTCTGTTTTTGTTTCTGATTTACTTATGGTCATACAACCCAGAAACAGACCCTACAGTCCAACCAGTCCATGCTGAACATAATTCCAAGCTAAACTAGTCACCCCTGCGTGCTCCTGGCCCATATCCATCCAAACCTTGCCTATTGATGTACTTATCGAAGTGTCCATTCAACGTAATAATTCCGACATCCACCACTTCCTCCGGAGGTTCATTCCACACACAAATCACACTGTGTAAAATTTTTGCCCATCGACTTTCTTTCAAATCCTTCTTTTCTTGATGTCGAACAATTTCCCTTTATATGTCCCACTCTATGCAGTGAAAACACAACAATTCTATTCAGTCAGCTCCATATTCTGCAACAGCTTTTTGTAATCTCCACTCCATGATCCTGTTAATCAGATCAATCATGATATTCTCACATGGTGAAGCAGTCTCAACGTGTTGGGCTGAAGGAACACAGCAGGCCAGGCAGCATCAGAAGAGCAGGAAAGCCTCTGAAGAAGGGTGCAGACCCGAAACGTCAGCTTTCCTGCTCTTCTGATGCTGCCTGGCCCCCTGTGTTCCTCCAGCTCCACGCCTTGTTATCTCAGACACCAGCATCGGCACTTCCTCCTGTCTCAAAGTGTTGGGTTAGCCCCTGTATCGCATTCATTTGTCCTATGTATGGCAGATTTCTGCCACAAGGCTCTCTACCTTTCACTGTGCGGGCAACTGGAGAGTTCCTCCTCCAATTCCAATCTCAGCAAGCCTTCCAGCTTCTTTGTACCTTGGCAACGACGAGTAAGCTGCAAACTTTACAAATCTGCAAGCACTTTCTGTGAGAAGTATCCACATCATTTTAAGAAAACAATGTGACTGGCACCAAGCCAACTGTTGGAGAAAATGAAATGCGAGCAAATTGTCTTTTGTCTTCCAACCCTTCCTTTCATTCTGCGATTCGGATGAAATTTGACCCATCAGGCCACGAGCAGCAAAGTGGAGAGGGCAGAAAGAAACCCTTTAACCCTCCCATGTCACCCACTGTCAGAATGATTATGGTTCAGTCCTGGATGTGATGAGCAGCGGCAATAACACCATAACACCTGTAATCATTTGTAAACTCCCTGGTGTCTCTGCAAGCTGGGCAATCGAGTGATTTCCTTACCACGCTGAGATGAAGTGAACGGTCTCGCCCCAGTATGAATCTGTTGGTGTTGCAGCAGGTTGGATGATTGAGTGAACTGTTTCCCACACTCGTAGTAGGTGAATCGCCTCTCCCCAGTGTGAATCCGCTGATGAGTGAGCAGAGTGGACGACTGAATAAATCCTTTCCCACACTCACAGCAAGTGAACGGACGCTCACCAGTGTGCATTTCCAGTAAATTTAAATGACAAACCGTTGTTATCATTACGTCCCATTTTCTCACAGACAAAGGCAACCCCAAATCCAGCTTGTCTGCCAATTCCAACAGCTTTGCCTTGCTCACTTCTCGTAAAACTCCTGAAGTTATTTCTTACACCCCCAGAACTCTCTTAGTGACTGAAAGAGCCATTACTGCACAAACCACGCCCTGTCCGAAACACTCAAATTCAGTACCCAAAATAACACACACTAAGAACTACTGTTCGCCGTACTTGAGTCAACAACCCTAAACCCAAATTTGAAATATACAACCAGATATCAGAGAGCCCCAACTTTGTTACGAAGCAGATCAGGCCCTATCAAAACATTTTAAGAAGGTAACCTGGACACTAATTTTCCTGATTTTAAAAGTAGATTTGAAGTGTGTATTCCAGACGTGAGGCAACCTGTCAATGCACTCGACATTAAGCAAAACACAATTTATTTAAACGCTATATTTGAAATGCAACAAAAAGAAAGAGGAATTTACATTAACCTAAGTATTGGAAAATTAGTTGCAGTACCTATTAGTAATTAACTGCTCCAATAAAGTATCATCACATGAACACACCACTTGGCAATAAGGTAAATTCAGACACAAATACATATGTGGAGTTTCGCATTTCAGGAGGGACCAACATGAAGAGAGATTTGAGAGAAAGTCACGGTTAGGAATCATTTACTGAAGCTTGCAGACCTTCAGGGACTCTAATAGTTTCCACAGCAGCGGCTAAAATAAACTAGAAAGCCTGATCAGAGCGAACTGGCGACTCCCCTTTCATTGTTCCATGTTTTTCAAAAGAAAACCCGAACGCCTCTTAAATTAGTGACTCAGGCCGGCTCCAGTAGACACATCGGTATCTCTGCCTTTACAACATGTCTTCAAAAATCCCAGGATAAAATAACCTTTAAAAAGTGACATCATCACACCTGATTCAGACAACAGTAATAATACAGTGCATACAGAGCTCACTTCTTCTCAGCTCTGTTATAACAAGGTGTCTCTTGTGAATTACATTGGGAAAGCCTCTTCCACTCAGTCAGTGGTCATGTCTGACTGAACAGCAAACACCTAAAGACTACAGTTTTTACGTAACAAAATGTGTCAGAGCTTTACGGGAACTTAAGACCATATTAAATCACATGACCCAAAGCTTGGCCAAATTCGTTGATTAGAAGGAGTGTTTTCAAGGAGGAAAACAATGTGAAATGTTTTCAAATATTTCGGTAGGAAATTCCTAGTTTTAGCGTCCAGGCAGGTGAATACACTGTCACCTATGATACAGTATTGAAAATCAGCAGTGAAGGGTGTCCGGAAATGGTACTTTATGCACGCACGTCCATAGCGCAAATTGCTGCACATACTGGAGATCTGTAATAATGACATCGCAGTGTTGTAGAAATTTAGCAGGTCTGGTAGCATCTTTGGAACATGTTCCAAACGAGTACCGTTTGAATCGGAACAGGAAATCTTTCTGTCCCTGTGAATGCTTCCAGTGCTGCTGAGTTCCCCAACACTTCATCATTTACTAATCATCTTGAAAGCTCCTTCTTTATTGATTTGATACAAACTGAGAACTAGTCGAATCCTCCTGCTATGGGCAGGGATTTGCTTAACAGACTTAAACTCCTCTGGATCTCAGTGTTTCACACAGAACACGTTTTAGCAGAGGTTTCAGGAAAAGAAAAGAACACAACTCAGTAACATGAAAAACTGAATTGTGCAGACATGTAGATATTCACAGCGTGTCACATATCATGAGTTAGTGATAAACTCTGAGATGAGGCTCCTTCAGAAAGTACGCTCCCCACCTCCAGCACTAACCCTGTTACAGAGAGGGAGAGCATCGGTGCCTCACAAACGATTATTGGAACAGACGGATTGTCCCTAGGAGAGTCTCAGACTGTATTCGCCACAGTTTAGAGAAACGGGCAATAATCTCATTGAAACGTGTAAAATCTTTCCAGGGTTAAATTTTAACATCAGGCAAAAACAGCTGATGCAGAAAACGTTTGTTGAAAAGTCTGAGAAAGTTTGTTTGTCTTGTAAATTATATATGATCACAACAATATTCTCACTGGACTATATCATCTCGTAATCCGGCGCTCAGCTGCAAGACTGAGTGAAGCTGCTGGGTTTGAGTTACAGTTTTCCTGATCAGATGCTTGACTGAGGTCGCACCTACCTGCACAGCATTAAATAATCACCAGTCCCGGGGAATTAAAAAGAAGTCGGGGCACGGCAAGGTGTAATAGGAAGTATTGGTGGGGATGGTGGAGTGGGGGAGGTTGATTTTGGCATCCCACCTCCACATTCTTTACTCAACACATATCGCCCAGTGGAAACACGGACCGAGCGTCCAGCTCATTCATGCGGGGCCAACGATCACTGCAGCGATTACTGACAGAGCATGTTCACACATTCAGCCCCAACTCCACCCCTGTACATTGGGCCAATGTGAGAGGGGATTACATATTCAGATCACAGAGTTGTTGAAGTGACGTAGAACTCGAGGTTCCCTCTTTAAAACCGACCGGTTATTCATACAAGGCAAGTCCAGAGACCCTGAATCCATTGGCCAATCTACCACTTCACGGACACTGATAAATGCAAGTCAACTCCATCCTTCTACACCAATTCAGTGCAGCTCACGACCCTGTCTCCCAGAGTAGTCTGTTGTTTCCCATCACCAAAACCATTAACTCCAAGCACGGCAACGATGGATATTCTCCTTGTTTTGATCCTGTGTCTCTTTTTACCCAGTAAGTACTGATCACAGAAATCGAAATTGTGCGAAATTAAAACTACATTGCTGCCCGAGCTCGTCCAAATCACAGACATGGACTGGGGCTTTAACCCCGGTGTGAGGGTCTCTTCTCATTCTGACTGACCTCACTGCGTTTAATTTCCAGGTTATTTCAGTCAGTCGGTGACACAGAGCCCGGCAACGGTGACCAAGAAGGAGTGCCAGTCAGTCAGCATCACTTGTGTTTTTAGTAGTCCTCATTCCTATGATTATTTTAGGGGTGGACATTTCTTCAAAAAAACGCGGACAGCGAAGGAG
>NW_025968540.1:19383-24000 GCF_021869965.1 Rhincodon typus | reverse complement strand
GGGCAGGGCTCCAGACCCACAGTCATTGATCCTTAGCTGCCCACTATTTGTAGAGAGGGTTCACAGGACTGTTTTCTTGCAGAATCCTTACAGTGTGGAAACAGGCCATTCGACCCAACAAGTCCACACCGCCCGTCCGAAGAGCATCTCACCAAGACCCACGCCACCCCGCACAACCCCCCCCCCCCCCCCCCCAACCCGGTCCCTGTAATCCCACATTAACCACAGCTAACCCACCTAGCATACACACCCCTGGACACTACGGGCAATTTAGCATGGCCAACCCACCCTAACCTGCACATCTTTGGAACTGTGGGGATCTGGGCTTAGCAACACCCACGTCCTGAGAAGGAATATTAAAAATAACTTTCTGCTACGGGGGACTGACCTGCACGTTCCTGTCCACAGCTCCTGGATCCGAAACCTTCAGCCGGTGGGAATGAAGGGAGTGCAGTACACGAGCTGAAAGGGATACTGGTAGGTAAGGAACCTGACCCTGACAGCAGGTCATGGGTTAAAGTTCAGGCAACATGAGGGCTGACTGGTGGAGTCCAGGGTGCAGGGAAAGGGGCCCTGAGCTTTGACAGGAAGTGAGCCTGGAGCTGGGGAATGTTAAATCAGTTCAGTCCAGACTGGGAAGCGAGAAATTCTCACTGACTTAATCTGTTGTCCTGCAGCTGGACAACAGTAAGAAGGGGTTGGAGGAGGATGGAGTGGTCAAAGGCTGCAGACAGGATGGGGAGAGAAAGTTCACCTTCATCGCAGTCAGATGGGAGGCTATTTGTAACATTGCTAAGAGCCATTTCAGTCCTGAGGCAGAAATAGAAACCTGATAGGAAGGATTCAATGTTGAATTTTGGGAAGGATGGGAACAGATTTTTGAGGGTGTGGCAGTATTCTCAAGCGCTTTGCGTTTCCAATGGCAATAGATTGGCTTTTAAGGGCTGCTTTGCTCGTGTGGATAACCCAAGTGTAAAATCCCGTTTGAAGGATTCAATGACAAACAGAAAAATCCGGCAATCCAGTTGGAAAAGTGAGAAGAAACAGAGTGAGCTGGAAGCCATCTTATTGAGGCGGAGAAGGGTAACAGACCCCAAAGCAGATTCGGGAGAAAAAGGCACGGAAAATCCAGGTATGGATTACAGAGACCAGGCAGAAGGCACAGTGAACTGGGAAGAGGGAGAGAAGGAACATGGGGAAAAAGGGAAAGAGGGAGATATGTAGTGAGGAGACTAGTTCAAGTTGTGTATTTAATGGATGCCAAAAGTTAAATTGAAAGCAAGTTACACCAGACGTATGGGACAAATACAGCAAGCCAGCAGGTACACTATATAGAAATTTACCTCTAAAACCATTCCCTTTTTTATTCAGGAGAATGTACCCACTCTAATTTGCAGTTACAAGTTACTATACCATGGTCAACAGAAAGAATTATCATTTATTAATGAAATAATGTGTTAGTTCAGGTCAGTTCCACTTTCATCAGTCTCCACATATGCACCACACACATTTAATTTGTGCAGGTCTTCTAACAGTATATGTGTGCATTGTCATTTGCTGGTTATCTGGTACCGACTTATTACCAGGATGATGTTCCTTCTCCAATGTGTGTCTTTCCCCTGATGAGTTCTGTTGCTGTGGTAACTACCCTTGCTGAACACTTTCTGTTGTTTGGGGACAGTGGACCCCTGTGACAGATCGTGGCTCTACTCTCAGCGCAGATAGTGAGGTCACATCTTCTTAATCAGCGCTGCAGTGAAGGTACAGTTTCTCTACGTATGTAAATGTTTACTGTTGTGACAATATATCTGGTCATTCACATTTATCTTGAACAATTGAGGTGAAAACTGCTCTGTTTGGTCCTAAGATGCCATTTGGGCTGACTGTTGTTGAGAATGTTGAATGTTTGCACTCTGACTGGTTTCCCAATGCTCAACCCTGGTGAACATTTAGTGAAATTTGGCTTTCTCACACTTCACCTTGATTCCTGTCACTACGTCAGGCTTCAGTAGTACAAAGTGACACTTATCTACTTATCGTTACACTGGACTAGGTGTGTTTCTTCACCAAAGTATTGTCTTATTTACATCTGTGGTGGACTTCTCTATTTCTTTGTCATCAGCAACTATCTAGCCTGCTTAGATTGGTACTCACAGCAGGTACTGCACTTAATCTCACACCTTCACCTCATTGCCAGTAGAGTATTTTTCTTCTGTACCACAAGATGCACTTGATGTCTAATAAGGAAGACTTGATTAGGGACCTCAAGGTGAAGGAACCCCTAGCGAGCAGTGACCATAATATGATAGAATTCACCCTGCAGTTTGAGAGGGAGAAGCTGGAATTAGATGTAACAGTATTACAACAGGACCTACAAAGACTTGAATAAGAAGCTGACCAGAAGGGGAGCCTAGCAGGGAGGATGGTGGAGCAGCAATGATAGGAGTTTCTGGGGGTAATTTGAGATGCTCAGCTGAAATTCATCCCGAGGAAGGAGAAACATATTAAAGGGAGGATGAGGCAATCATGGCTGACAAGAGAAGTCAGGGACAGCGTAAAAGCAAAAGGAAAAAGCATACAATGTGGTGCAGATTAGTGGGAAGCCAAAAGATTGGGAAGCCTTTAAAAAGCAGCAGAGGATAAGTAAAAAACCAATAACGGGGACAAAGATTAAATAAGGGGGTAAACTAGTTATCAATACTAACAATTGCAAGAGGCTTTTTTTCAGACATACAAAAGGCATGTCAGAGACAAGAATGATATTGGACTGCTGGAAAACAAGGCTGGAGAAGTAGGAATGGGGAACACAGAAATGGTTGAGGAACTGAATAGGAGATAGTAGGAACTGCAGATGCTGAGAATCCGAGACAACAAGGTGCAGGGCTGGATGAACACAGCAGGCCAAGCAGCATCATAGGAGCAGAAAGGCTGACATTTCATGGGATGTGGGAGTCGCTGGCTGGCCAGCATTTATTGCCCATCCCTGGTTGCCCCTTGAGAAAGTGGGAGTGAGCTGCCTTCTTGAACCGCTGCAATCTGTGTGCTATGGGTTGACCCACTATGCCCTTAGGGAGGGAATTCCAGGATTTTGACCCAGCAACACTGACGGAACAGCTGCAGGTCCATATCCCTCTATTCCCTGCCCATTCATATATCTGCCAAGATGTCTCTTAAATGTTGCCATTATTTCTGCTTCTTCCACCTCATTCCAGGCACTTACCACCTTCTGTTTAAAACAAAACTTGCCTCTCACATCTCGATTAAACTTTACCCTCCTTTTACCTTAAACCAATGTCCCATAGTAATTGACATTTCTACCCTGGGGAAAAGACTCCAGCTATCCATTCTACCTGTGCCCCTCACAATTTTGTAAACCTCTATCATTCTTGGATAGTACCCCTGCACTGCTCAGAGTTGGCTACTTTTCAGAATTTAGTGTGGAAAGTCACACACAGGGAGAGTGTGAGGTTATGGAGGCAGAGGATTGGGACACTGAGGGAGAGAGGGTCAGTGTCTATAGTGAGGAACAATACTGACTAGAGTGGAATTGATATAACAGAAATAGAGGCAGAATGGCTTGTGGAGGAAGGGAATGAGAGAGAGAGAGTGAGAGACAGATTGGAAGAGCGAGATAGACAAACGGGAGAGAGAGAAAGGACAGTCGAGAAAGAGTGAAGGAAACAGGGAGAGAGGGAGGTGGAGACAGATTGTGTGAAACCTTGCTCCCTGTTCCACAGCAGAACCTCCTGCAGGCCGATGTGAACCAATCAACCCCGCGCTAACCTCAGCCTCCAGCAGGATCCCACTGAAGGGCTTGAAGAGAGCCGTGTGTGTTCAACAGAGCCGACGGACCTCAGAGATCACAGCCCTGAACAGGAGGAGCTCAGAGCAGCCGGAGAAACCAGCAGAACCGTGAGGGACTGGGATCACCAACTCAGTCTCAGTCATTCCAATCAGGCGGCTTTCCAAATACTCTCTCTCTCGTGTAATGCAGAATAAAGCAGCTATAACTGGAATATGGTGTATAACTGTGTTAAATCAGCCTGCAGAGAGATGGAATGAGCGTGTGTTCCTGTTCCCAATGCAGGTGCTGCAATCTGAACTGAAAATGCTGCAGGTCCCACATCGTCTAAACTCGTAACGTTAGCTCTGTCTCCATGGACGCTGCCTGAGCCTCTGTGATCTGCAGCGTTTGTTGTTTTCTGTCCCTGTTCCCCAGATCGCTGACTGTCCGAGCCGGTCTGTGTTAGACACTGAGCTGTTACACTCGTTTTGTTTCGCTGTTTAACACAGACCTGCAGCGTCCAGGCTGCAGGGGAACCCCACCGAATCCCTCACAATCATTACACACAGCCCGTCCTGACTCACACTGGGTGAGCCTATCCTCAGACACCCACCCACACACACACACACCTACCCACCCACCCACCCAAACACACACACCCACCCACACCCACACACATCCACCCACCCACACAAACACACACACCCACACAAACCCACCCACTCAAACACACACACCCACACACACACCCAAAAACACACACCCACCCACCCAAACACACAAACCCACCCACCCACACACACACCCACCCACCCAAACACACAAACCCACCC
>NW_025968540.1:0-4383 GCF_021869965.1 Rhincodon typus | reverse complement strand
GTGTGTGTATGTGAGCGAGTGTGTGTGTGTATGTGAGCGAGTGTGTGTATGTGAGCGAGTGTGTGTATGTGAGCGAGTGTGTGTGTGTGTGTATGTGAGCGAGTGTGTGTGTGTGTGAGCGAGTGTGTGTATGTGGGCGAGTGTGTGTATGTGTGTATGTGAGCGAGTGTGTGTGTGTGTGTGTGTGTGTGAGCGTGTGTGTGTGAGAGTGTGTGTGTGAGAGAGAGAATGTATAGTGTGGTGGGGTCACCTATAGCACAACATGAACCCAAGATCCCGGTTAAGGCCGTCCTCATGGGAACCAGACCTGGCTATCAGCCTCTGCTCGGTGACTCTGCGTTGTTGTATATCCCGAAGGCCGCGTTGGAGGGCGTTTACCCGAAGATCTGAGGCTGAATGTCCTTGATCACTGATGTGATCCCCCATTGGGAGCTATCTTAGGTTTGTTCAACACATTTGCATCAGTGGTGTGACCCTTTGATCTTTTACTTATAAATCCTGAGTCTGATACTACCTGTCTCACTAACACCTGAAGAATGGAGAGAGACTCCGAAAGCCTGCAATTTCAACTAAACTGGTTGGACTATATTCTGGTGTCGTGTGATTTCTGACATTGTCTCTTTGGGGTGCTCTGTCTCTCTTTAGAGAAATTAGTGAGATTAACTTCGGGTGAGGGGCAAGGCTGAGAAGGCAGGATCTTCATGGTAACCTCGGCCAGTGCGAAACTGACCCCTGGCAGCGCCACACTGCATCATAAACCTGATGTTTAGTCCACGGAGTAAAACACTGGACCATCGATAAATGAAAGGCTTGCCTGTGACTGAGGCAAAAAATGTGGCAGTTCCTCTGCACCATCTTCCCAATTGCACCAAAGTTTGTCTTAGTCAGCGAACACTGGGTGTGTCATTAGGTAATGTTTGCATTGATGAAGGTTTACAGCGTATTAAAGTGTGCTGATGGCTTGTGTTGCTGCAGACAGAGATGGAATCCATTGCCAACAAATCCTACAGACTGTGGTTAGACAAGAAGCAACTTTCCCACCTTCTGAGGCTATCGAGCAGCTTTGTCAAGCCACGGGCAACGACAGCCGATCACGTGACCAGTCAGCTGAGGGAGTCGGTGAAGATCGACGGGAGGAGTGGCGATTGGGCTAGTTACAAACTGGTGCCCTTCACCAAACAGACAGGGCCTTGCCGACCCAAGGGGAAAACACAGAGGGAAAAGTCAGATGGGAGCAAAGATACGAAGAAGGGAAGGGCCCACCCATTCCCGGAGCCGAAAACCGGGACCTGCTCCACTCTCCGTCAGGGTGTCTGCTGGCCAAAGCCAATTTGGAACCCCAGCACCAATCCCTCTTCCCCTCCTACGGCTGATACCTCCAGACAGATAGGAGGTGATCAGCAAATCAACCTGAACTTAATGCTGCAGCAGCACGATTTTGGGATCTTGTACGAGTTAGTGCGCAACCAGCTGGGCCAGCTCGTGCTGAAGACCAAAGTTGGGGATAAGACCTGGCCATTACCCAGCCTGCCCCTCAACACCATCAAGCAGGAACTGTTCCCCCATTGGGTCGACCAGCGAATAAGGATTCCTGACGAATTCATGGCAGTCGACGTCCTCAAACTTCCCAAGAAGCGGCGCACAGGCAAAGACAAGGCCGTGATAGACATGTACCTGCGTGAGTGGGTAAAGCAGGACATGTCCTGTCAGATATCTTCACTCTCCAGCCACCAAACAGAGGCCACCAGTCCCACAACAGGGACCAGCCCAGCGCAGCTTTCAAACCATCACTACTTACTTCAAAGGGGCAGAAAATGCTACAGCCTCAAACCCCCAGAAATACACCGCGCTCAGTTGATCCAGTCAGAGTCCCAGTCCGGAGACAAGAGCTCTGTGATACAGGCAGACACACCCAATCCTGCACTGTCACACCAGGGCTAACATCAGATAGAGCCACGGTCTCTAAGGTAGAAAACAGCAAGAATTTCTTTCTCCATAGATAGTATTGGCTCTCTGCCATTATGGAAATTCACTACATACATAACTTCCCAAGTCCCCAACAGCCATTTAACCCCCTCCCTAGCCACATGCTCACTCCCCTGCTCCCCCCATCACACCCTACACCCATTTACTCCCCCTCCCACAGCCCCACGTCCACTCCCCCCCATCACACACTCTACACCCATTTACTCCCCCTCCCACAGCCCCACGTCCACTCCCCACCATCACACACTCTACACCCATTTACTCCCCCTCCCACAGCCCCACGTCCACTCCCCCCCATCACACACTCTACACCCATTTACTTCCCCTCCCACAGCCCCATGTCCACTCCCCCCATCACACACTCTACACCCATTTACTCCCCCTCCCACAGCCCCATGTCCACTCCCCTCCCAATCACACACTCTACACCGATTAAATCCCCCTCTCACAGCCCCGTGTCCACTACCGCCATCACACACTCTATAGCAACAGTCTGAGGGTCAGCGTCTCCAAGTGACCATTGAGATGCACCCATCTCTATTCAGGCCTGAGATTTGTCTGGATTTGAAGCTGAAAGCAGTGGACAGCTGCGTTGGGGAGTCAGTGCGAGCACACTGTCAGTGGTAACTGTTTAATTACCATCTTAACAGCCAATTTGCATTTGCAAACCTACAGGTCATTCCCAGCAAGTCTTTGCAATAAGAATCTGTGCAGCTGCAGTCTGTGTCCTTTGTGGAAAAAGCAGCTGATTATAGCACACTGCATACAGCACACATCCTTAAAGATGGCATTTTTCCAGAATTCCTTCAGATCACGATGGGATATGATCATGTGAGTGGACTCACGACTAGACACAGAGTCCAGGGAATTCAAATTCCATAAAATAAATCTGCAACTCGGAGGAACAAAGCTGACTTCAGTGACCATGAAATGACAAGTTTGTGTTAAAATCAGTCCGGTTTGCTTACATCCTCTGTGGAAAGAAAGTGATCATTCTTAAACATTCTCGCCAAAATCCACAATCTTCTCTGAAATGGTTGCAAAAATCATTCTGTTACATGTACACTAGCATGGTGGCTCAGACCCACCCACAGGGCAGTCAGGGATTATCAGCGCATTGCAGCCAAGCCTGAAATGCCTAACCTTGTGAATGCATCGAAAATATAAATCATTACCTGACTGCAGTAGCAAGGTGACAAAGTTAGCAAGAGTTTCTGTTGCTGATCCCTCCCAGTTAGCCCTGTATTGATCCCTGAACACTACTGGTAGTGTCTCTCAGAATGGAACAGTTTGCTGTCACATGCAGTGGGGGCCCTTACATGAATAGGCACCGCCTCAGATATCAACAGTTCACAGCAGCGATGGCCATTCAGCACACCCCCCATCTACGCTGGTCAGAAAGACAGCCACCCCACTTCCCAGCATTTGGTCCATAGCCCTGTAGATTACAAGGTGTACATGTCAGCACCTTTTAAAATGGGACAAGATTTTCTGTCGATATCTCCCTTTCGGAGAGTGAGTCCCAAACCAGCACTACCCTCTGGACAAAAAGGTTCCTCAATTGCCTTCTGATTGGCGGTCATTGATGGAAGGATAAGAGTTCCCCAGTGCTAGACTTTGTCATTGAGAAGGACCTGCACCATGAATGGAAAATACGAGTGAAGGAGGCACATTGCAGGGAGATGACAATCTAATGAAGTGACGGACTTCAAAGCAACCCAGTGAAACTCCCCTTTGGATAAACCCACACCCATTTCATTCTCAGCTGACGGAAATAATCCCACGGTAGTATTGTGAACACTAGGAAACATATCCCTGGCGACCCCAGTTAACGTCTCTCCCTTACTGAGCAGCTAAAACAGATCATCTTGTTATTCATCAACATGGCTGCTTTTGGGATCTTGCTGTGTGCAAATTGGCTGCTCTGTTTCCTATATCACAATATGGACTACACTTCAATAAGTACTTTTCTAGCTGCAAAGCAAATTGCAAAATGTGCTAGAGATGCAAGACCTTTATTTTTACTGCAGCAAGAGCATTTACAAGAGGATTCCAGATCTAGGTGCTTGCTGTTTCAGTTTGAGAGTTTAACAATTGAGATACAGTTTCAATAACCACAATCCAACATCAATCCAGCTCCCTCACACTGTCACTCATTAACCCTTCTCTCCACCGGCGCACTGCATTACTCCCTCACAGTCACTCAGTAACCTCTCTCCCCCAACACCCTGTGTTACTGACTGTATCTCTGCTGATGCTAATCCAGCTCCCTCACACTGTCACTCAGTAACTCCTCTCCCCCAGCATCCTGTGTTACTGACTGCATCTCTAGTGTTAATCCAGCTCCCTCACACTGTTACTCAGTAACCCCTCTCCCCCCTGCGCCCTGTATTACTG
>NW_025968539.1:21229-24000 GCF_021869965.1 Rhincodon typus | reverse complement strand
CTGAATGTACGTGAAGGTGGATTGGTGAAGGTGGTCGGACAATATTGAGTGATCTTGAGTTTCACTATTAAACACATTGAGTATGAAAACAGGGAAGTTATGGTGAACATTCAATAAGCGCTAATCAGGCCACTAGTAGACCACTGCATACAGTTATAGTCCATACACTTCTCGAAGATTGTGAGGGTCCCTGAGAGGATACAGATGAAGTTTCTCAGAATGAATCCAGGGATGAGAGATTTTAGTGACGAGGTTCAGTTGAAGAAGCTGGGGTTGTTCTCCTTGGAGCAAAGTGAAGTTGTGATAGACATGTACAAGATTTGACACATTTAGGTGAGGTAGAAAAGAGCAAACTGTTCACATTAGCTCCTCCTTCTCGTGATACAAAAACTAGGGTAACACAGATACAAGGTCTTGGGCAAGAGATGCTGGGAATGAAAAGAAGTGTCATTTGTGTGATTGTAATGACCTGGAGCACACTATCCATGATGGTGGTAGAAACAGAGAATATCAACGACTTCGAAAGGAAACTAGATAGACACTGGGCTAAGGGTAGACAGCCAGGGAATGAGACAGACTGAACTGATTCTGTAGAGAACCAGCATGGACATAAAGGCCTGAATGGCCTCCTTCTGCACCTTCTGTGAATGGAACCTTCCTTTTTTAATATAATGGCAGATGCAACAAAGTTTGGCTTTTAATAGCAATCTTTCCTGTACCCTGTCTGTGCCTGGATCACTCACAGAACTCCCTTCCGACACCAGCCTCAGGCAGACAGCTCTGGTTTCCCGTTTGTGATGGCTGTCGGTGTTCTCACAGAGTTCATCGCAGCCCTTCAGTGACCATTCATTGACCACTTGATTGCCTTAATTAGTGCCGGGGTGGGAAGGCGGACTTTGGGCCTTCCTGCCCAGAACTTCATTCCTACAATCATGGGAAGTTAGTGGGCATTTCCCCGATGCCAACCCACTCACTTTCCCCTCTTACCATGTTCTCCACTGTTTATTGGGAGGGAGGATTTTGCCCCGTGAATGCTGATACAGACACAATGAGTCGAATGGCCTCCTTCTGTACTGTAAAATTCAATGATTCTACAATGTTCTACCTTTTCACAACAATGGGAAGTGTACTGCTGGGAATAAGCCTGTTAATGTACAACACCATGGCACAGTACCAAGAGGTGGATGATTTTTACTGTGCATTACTGGGGTACAGTATTATTGGCATACATCAGTCACTGCATATCTCTGAGCCACATCACCGATAAATACAGGTCCATCACCTTCTAGCACTGGGTCACAGTACTGGTGTACTGCGGGATGGTACAGATCTGACAATGGTGTATAGCACTGCTGAAAATAGCTCTGTTGCTGTATACACTGGGTACGGCACTGATAGCTACTGAGTTTACAGCACTGTTAGGTACATCTCTGGTGGTGCATGCAATTTGAGTTGATTAATTGTTTGTTTTAGAAAATATTATCAAGTGCAATTCTCCCCAGAGCCTCTTGTGACTAACATACTAAATAACAGCCAGGTTTCATGTCAACATTAAATATCAAACATTGATGTATTAATATTGAAAATGAAGGTTTCATTTTTAAACTGCCCTTTGTTCCTCTTGGAAGTCTCTGGAATGAAACAAACATAGGAGGACTGACTCTCCATTGTCATCAGTACAATGTAATGTGGGATATTAAAATGGGCTTTAGTCCCACTGTTTGTGGGAGGCAGTCAAAAGGAGGGGTGAGGGGTCAGAGGCAAAATATCAACTACAGCTCCCAATCCTTCACCTTATTCATTGACTGTCCCTATGTGAACAATAACAGGGCTATCAGGGTGGAATGTCTTCAAACATCAGTCAAATCATGGCTAACAAACCACCTAGTCACACAGCTGTCGATTGGCTCTTTCAGGATGTTCTCAAGAGAGTTCATCGAACCATATCCCAGGATGGATCTATACTTTTAGTTCAAACTAGGAAGAGATTTGGGCAGAATTTAACAGCCACACTCTGCTCTCTCTATCCACTGTCAGAAATGGAGGTGTTGAACTACTGTGCAGGTCCTGCCCTCTACAGGAGGAGATAGCAAGAACTGCAGATGCTGGAGTCAGGGTTAATACAGTGTGGAGCTGGAGGAACACAGCAGGTCAGGCAGCATCAGAGGAGCAGGAAAGTCGACGTTTTGGGTTTACACCCTTCATCGATGATCTCTGATGTTGCCTGACCTGCTGTGTTCCTCCAGCTCTACACTGTATTGACCCTACAGGAGGAAGTCATGAGCTGCAGATTGCCTTGTCTTAGCTCAAAGATGATATTGTGTCAGAAAGAGATAGTGGGGACTTTCTGACATGTTGCCTTTGCCCCCAGACACCTAACACAAAGACCAATACACTTCCAGAACTTCACTACAGAAGGATCAAGATATCTCCTCAACTTAAACACTAAATTGTTCAGGTCTCGTAATGGACTTCACCTGCAGTGACCAGAGGAGTAGTCACTCATATCAGAGGTAATTGTGGGCCTGGAATATTGAGTAAGAAAACTCACAAAGTCATAATAATCTACAGCACAGAACAAGGCCCTTCAGCCCATCGTGTATGCATCGGTCCAAAACAACCACCTCACTATTCTAAGACAACAAGGTGCAGGGCTGGATGAACACAGCAGGCCAAGCAGCATCATAGGAGCAGAGAGGCTGACGTTTCGGGCCTAGACCCTTCATTCTGATGAAGGGTCTAGGCCTGAAACGTCAGCCTTCCAGCTCCTA
>NW_025968539.1:0-1229 GCF_021869965.1 Rhincodon typus | reverse complement strand
CATCAGCAGTTCCTACTATCTCTGGATAGGTACATGGATGGGAAGGGTTTAGAGGGACAGAGACCAAATACAGGCAACTGGAACTAGCTGAGTGGGCACCATGGTCAGCATGGACCAGTTTGGGCTGAATGGCCTGTTTGCATGCTGTATTACTCTATGACTCTAAGAATAAGAAAAAAAGAAAGATATAGCTTAAAGAGAGTCCGTCAGTACTGAGCCAGTTCATCATCAACATGCCTGTGCCGCCATCCCTCCTCCCCCACCTCACCGCCATCTACACTGGATCCAACCATCGTTGAAGTTGCTGCTGTTCAGACGCCATCTTTTGCTGCCTCATCGTCGCCAGTGCTGGACCCACCAACATCAGAGTTGCATCTCTCGCCGCTGGGCCCACCCTGATGTTGCTGTGATGCTCTTCCACCGCCACCAGCACTGGACCCAACCAGCGATGAAGTCTCTGATCCTCAGGTGCCATCTTTCGTCACTGGGCTTACCTTGCTGGTGTCACTTCCGCTGATGTAACGGCCACCGATTCCAATGCCAGGTCTCTTGCTCGCTCTTGGAAAAGTAAGTAAGGGCTCACTCGAGTCCCCTCTGTGCTCACTTGCTGCCACCATAAGGTTCACACTAGGCTCCCTTGAGTCCATGCTGTGGGCAATTAGGGATGTGCAATAAATGCTGACCTAGACAGCGACACCCACAATCCAAGAATGATGAAAAAGAAATGTTGAGATATTGGAGGAACCAGTATCCTAGCAAAAGCAGAAACTTCAGGATAGGTGAAGAGAAATCCAAAACTAAAAATATCTTGGCTTTTGAATTAGGCAGAAGCAGAAAAGAACAAAACATCAGACACGTGAGAGAGGGTTGGACAACATCTTTATTTAGTTTGAGTGGACGTGCTACAATTACGGTGACAGATCTTAATGGGTCACAATGGTGGGAGAGGCTCTGTTCTTACTGGGCCTATTTGCAGCCGATCTGCTGGGACATGTTGGGAAGACAGCGCAGGATAATGCAGACGGGTTACACACAACACACAAAACTACTGGAAACTTTGCTGGGAAGCTTGGTGCATGACCAAATCTGAGCTATGAATAGCCTGGGGCTTAAAGATTTCAACACCCACAGGCATGTTCCAGCCTGTTCTGAAGTGAAATGAACTACAGGGAGGCTCCAGGTATAAGGTACCTCAGGGATGCTGATTAGAGTCAGTGTCCAATCACAGA
>NW_025968538.1:23038-24000 GCF_021869965.1 Rhincodon typus | reverse complement strand
CCACTTCACCAACAACTTCCACCCAACCTTAAGTTCACCTGGATCATCTCCAATACCTCTCTCTCCTTCCTGGACCTCTCTGTCTCCATCTCTGTCAACCACCTAGAAACCGATATCCATTTCAAGCCCACCGACTCCCACAGCTACCTAGAATACACCTCCTTCCACCCACCTTCCTGCAACAATGCCATCCCCTATTCCCAATTCCTTCGCCTCCGCCACATCTGCTCCCAGGATGAGGCATTTCACTCCCGTACATCTCAGATGTTCTCGTTTTTCAAGGACCGCAACTTCCCCCCCTCAGTGGTCGAGAACGCCCTCCACCGTGTCTCCCACATTCCCTGCAACTCATCCCTCACACCCCGTCCCCGCAATAACAACCAAAAAAGAATCCCCCTCATCCTCACGTACCACCCCACCAACCTCCGGATCCAACGCATTAACCTCCGGCACTTCCGCCACCTGCAATCCAACCCCACCACCAAAGACATCTTTCCCTCCCCACCCTTATCTGTTTTCCGGAGGGACCACTCTCTCCGTGACTCCCTTGTCCGCTCCACACTCCCCTCCAGCCCCACCACACCCGGCACTTTTCCCTGCAACCGCAGGAAGTGCTACACCTGCCCCCACGCCTCCCCCCTCACCCCCATCCCAGGCCCCAAGAAGACTTTCCACATCAAGCAGATGTTCACCTGCACATCTGCTAATGTGGTATACTGTATCCGTTGTTCCCGTTGTGGCCTCCTCTATATCGGGGAAACCAAGCTTGGGGACCGCTTTGCAGAACACCTACGCTCGGTTCGCACTAAACAACTGCACCTCCCAGTTGCGAACCACTTCAACTCCCCCTCCCATTCCTCAGACGACATGTCCATCCTGGGCCTCCTGCAGTGCCACAACGATGCCACCTGAAGGTTGCAGGAACAGCAACTCATATTCCGCTTGGGAATCCTGCAGCCCAA
>NW_025968538.1:0-8038 GCF_021869965.1 Rhincodon typus | reverse complement strand
AGGAATAACAGCAAAATGGACTATGTTTTAAATGGTAAAAAATTGCAGCACGCTGCTGTGCAGAGGGACTTGGTTGTCCTTGTGCATGAATCGCTGAAGGTGGGATTGCAGGTGCAGCAGGTAATTAAAAAGGTAAATGGAATTTTGTCTGTCATTGCTCGAGGGATGGAGTTTAAAAACAGGGAGGCTATGCTGCAGCTGTATAGGGTCCTGGTGAGGCCACACCTGGAGTACTGTGTGCAGTTTTGGTCTCCTTACTTGAGAAGAGATATACTAGCATTGGAGGGGGTGCAGAGGAGATTCACTCAGTTGATTCCAGAGTTGAGAGGGTTGGATTATGAGGAAAGACTGAGTAGACTGGGATTATACTCATTGGAATTCAGAAGAATGAGGGGAGATCTTATAGAAACATATAAGATTATGAAGGGAGTAGATAAGGTGGAGGCAGGGAGGTTGTTTCCGCTAGCAGGTGAAACTAGGACTAGAGGGCATCGCCTCAAAATAAAGGGAAGCAGATATAGGACTGAGGTCAGGAGGAACTTCTTCACCCAAAGGGTTGTGAATCTGTGGAATTCCCTGCCCAATGAAGTGTTGAAGCTACCTCGCTGAATGTTTTTAAGGCAAGGCTAGATAAATTTTTGAACAGTGAAGGAATTAAGGGTTATGGTGAGTGGGCGGGTAAGTGGAGCTGAGTCTCAAAAAGGTCAACCATGATCTTATTAAATGGTGGGGCAGGCTCGAGGGGCCAGATGGCCCACTCCTGCCTCTAGTTCTTATTTTCTTATGTTCTTATGTTAAACTTGAAAGGATTCAGAAAAGATTTACGAGGATGTTGCCAGGGTTGGAGGGTTTGAGCTGGAGGGAGAGGCTGAATAGGCTGGGGCTATTTTCCCTGGAGTATCAGAGGCTGAGGGGTGACCTTATAGAGGTTTGTAAAATCATGAGGGGCATGGACAGGATGAGTAGTCAAGGTCTTTTCTCCAGGCTGGGGGAGTCCTAAACCAGAGGGCATAGGTTTAAGGTGAGAGGGGAAAGATTTAAAAGGGACCTGAGGGGTAATGTTTTCACACAAAGGGTGGTGCATGTATGGAATAAGCTGCCAGAGGAAGTGGTGGAGGCTGGTATAATTACAACATTTAAAATGCTTCTGGATGGGTATATGAATAGGAAGGGTTTAGAGGGAAATGGACAAACTGCTGGCAAATGGAGCTAGGTTAATTTAGGATATCAAGTCAGCATGGATGGGTTGAACAGTAGGGTCTGTTTCCGTGCTGTATATCTCCATGACTCTGTGACTATGACACTATGACATTTTAGAATATTCCTCAAGTGAGGCCACAGGGATAGAGCTTCCAAACAGGAAGTGGGTGGTGACTTTGCTGGGGTTGGGGGGTGGGTGGGTGTATCATAGATTCCCAAACAATCAGAGAGAGATTCGATGACAGATGTTTGGGAGATCTCAGAGAAGTGTAAAAATAATTGGGTGCTAATAGCAAATTTCAACTTCCTCAATATTAACTGAGAGAAATGAATTGGGAAAGGATTAGACTGGGCAGAATTTCTCAGGAGAGCTTGTTAAACAAACATATAGGAAGTCCGACAAGAGAGGGGGTGGTGTTGGATCTAATTTTGGCTAATAAAGCTGGGAGCGTGGTAGATGTGGGAGTAGAGGAGTGTTTTAATGTCAGTGACCGCAACTCAGTAAGATTTACGGTAATTATGGATAAGGACCAAGATTCTGCAATGCTGTTGCAATGTAATATCTATTTGAAATTCTTTACCAGACTGTAATGTCAATCCTTTAGCTATGTTATAACAATCTTATTTCCAACTTATTTTTTAGACGCTGTAAATAATGCTACTACATTTCCTTTTATTCATCTTTTGTATCCAAGATTTGTACCTCGGTCCTTGTACCTAAGATGGTGCCATTAGGGGCAGCCATTGTAAAAACTTTTCACTGTACTTCTGGCCTTCTGTACTGGAGTACTCATGACAATAAAAGGATATTCTATCCTATAGACCAGAAATAAAGGCTCTGGATTGGGGAAGGCTGGTTTTAATAAGATAAGGCAGGATCTGGCCAAAGTGGACTAAAAGCAGGGAAATCCACATCAGAGCAGTGGGAAATATTCAACAGGGAATAGTGAGAGTGCAGGGCCAACACGTTCCAGTAAAGGTGATGGGATCTGCAAATTCAGAGAGCCCTGGATGTCAAGGGATGTACAGGATTGGATAAGGAAAAATGGGAAGTTTATGATAGGTACTGAGGGCGCAGAACACCAGAAGCCTAAAAGACATATATATAGTGCAGACGGTTACTTTAAAAAGAAATTAAGAGAGGAAATGAAGGAAAATCCAAAGCCGTTTTATAATTATATCGGGGCCAAAGGAATAACCAGGGAATCATTAGATCAATCTGTGTGACTGGCTGGGAAACATAGGTTAGGTTTATTTTGAGTACTTTACATCTGTATATAATGTAGACGAGAACGATGTAACTCTAGAACTCAGGGAGTTGGCTGTGATGTACTGAAACAAATTAGCATTGAGAGGGAGGAGGTATTAATGGTTTTATCAGATTTTAAAGTAGATAAATCCCCAGGGCTGGATGAAATGTAGCCCAGACTGCTCTGGCAGGCAAGGGAGAAGATTTCAGGGACTCTGACATTAATTTTTATTTCCTTTTCTGGCCACAGGAGAGGTGTCAGAGGACTGGGGGAGCCAATGGGGTACCATTATTCAAGAAGGGAACAAAGGTTCAACCAGGAAACTACTAACCAGTGAGTACAACATCAGGAAACTATTGGACAGAACAAAAACGGAAGTAGCTGGAAAAGCTCAGAAGGTCTGGCAGCATCTGTGAAGAAAAAAATCAGGGTTAATGTTTCGGGTCCGGTGACCCTTCCTCAGAACTCGGTTCATCGGTTCCAAAATGTTAACTCTGATTTTCCTTCACAGAGGCTGCCAGACCTGCTGAGCTTTTCCAGCAACTCCTGTTTTTGTTCCTGATTTATAGCATCCGCAGTTCTTTCGGCTTTTATTGGTTGGAATGAGTTCTGAGGGACAGAATTAATCTCCAGTTAGATATTTAAGAAGTGGGTATACAAGATGTAGGTATATAAGGCTTTATAATAAAATATAAGACTACAAGTCAAGTGCTGGAAAATGAGGGTAGAGTAGATATGTGCTTTTTTTATAGAATCCCACAGTGTAGAAGCAGGCCATTTGACCCAATAAGTCCACACCAACACTCTGAAGAACATCCCACCCAGACCCATCTCCCTACCCCTGTAGTTCCCATGGCTAACACACCTAACCTATATATCCCTGAACACAGTGGGCAATTTAGCATGGCCAATCCACTTAACCTGCACATCCTTGGACTGTGAGAGGAAGCCAGAGCACTCAACAAAAACCCGCACAGACACAGGGAGAACATGCAAACTTCACACAGCCAACTGAGGCTGGAATGGAACCTGGGTCCCTGGTGCTGTGAGGCAGCAGAGCTAACCACTGAGCAACCATGCTGTGCTTGATTGCCAGCAAGAATACCCTGGGCTGAATGGCCTCTTTCCAGGATTTGAAACTCTATGACAAAGGCAACACAAAGATAGGTGGAGGGACTGGTAGTGTTGAGCGAGCGGGGAGGCTGCAGAAGGACTTACACAGGCCAGGAGCATGGGCAAAGGAGTGGCAGATGGAATACAATGTGAGGTCATGTACTTTGGTAGGAAGAATAGAGGCGTACACTATTTTCTAAAATGGGGAAAGATTTCAGAAATCTGAAGCACAAAGGGATTGTGAGTCCTAGTTCAGAATTTAAGGTTAACATGTAGGTTCAGTTGACAGTTAGGAAGGCAAATGCAATGTTAGCATTCATTTCGAGAGGGCGAGAATACAAGAGCAGGGATGTACTCCTGAGGCTGTATAAGGCTCTGGTCAGACTGTATTTGGAATATTGTGAGCAGTTTTAGGCCCGTAACCAGGGAAAGATGAGCTGGCCATGGATAGATTCCATAGGAGGTTTACAAGAATGATCCTGGGGATGAAGGACTGTCATATGAGGAGCGTTTAAGGACTCTGGGTCTGTATTCAATGGAGTTTAGGAGGATGAGGGGAGATCTGATTGAAACTTACAGAATACTGACAGACCTGGATAGAGTGGACATGGTAGGAGAGATTAGCAACAGAGGGCACAGCCTCAAATGAAGAAACCCTTTAGAACTGGGATGAAGAGGATGGTAAATTTGTGGATCTCATTGTCACTGAAGGCTGTGGGGGCCACATCAGTGACAGTACTTAAGACGGAGATAGATAGGTTCTTGGTCGGTTAGGGGATCAAGGGTTAGGGGAGAAAGCAGGAGAGTGGAGTCGAAAAACATATCAACCATGTTAAAATGGTGGAGAAGAAACGATGGGACGAATGGCCTAATTCTGCTCCTATATCTCAAGGTCTTACGGTCTTATGACTCTGAAGTGATAAAAGCTAAATGTAAATGCCTTGGAAGCATTTCAGAGAATGTTTATCAGACAAATCCCTAGAATGAGCAGGTTGTCTTCTGAGGACAGACTGAGCTTGTAGCCAGTGGAGGATAGAAGGGGGGAAGTTGTGACTTGATTGAAATGGATAAGATCCTGAAGGGTCTAAGCAGAGGGTCAGATGTGGAGAGGCTGTTTCCTCTTGTCAGAGTGTCTAGAATTGGGCATCACTGTTTACAAATCAGGGGCCACCAATTTGAAACAGAGATAGTTTTTCTCAGAAGGTGGTGAGCGTTTGGAACTCCCTTCCTGACTTGGTCGTGGAAGTACGGTGTTAAGCAAGAGGTTGTAGAGACCAAGCATTAACGTGGATCTGTGGATCGGATCAGCCAGGATCTTGTGTGAATGGTGGAGCAGGCCGAAGAAGATGAATGATCTACTCCTGAACCATATTTGTCTTTTCATATGCTCTGACCCTGAGGGAGAACTGTGCTAGAAATCAAGTTAAACTAAACTTGGACCAAAAGTGTATACCTCTTACATTATCACCAAGAAATGGTCAATAGCTTCCTCTTTGTTTCTGTTCACTAAAAACTCTATTCACCAGCACTTAGAAGAACAAGGGATCAACTGGTCAAATGCCAAGCTAAGGCAGTAAGACACCGTTTGCTTCCTTCACTTTATCTCTAGGTGGGGTGTAATTCCCACTGAGGTCTGTGAGGGAGAGGGCAGGGGACCAACAGAATATAAGATTATTGAAGAATTCTTCAGAAGAATGACAGGGTGTTCTCATAGAAACCCATGAAATTCTAACAGGACTAGGCACAGCAAACACAGGAAGGGTGTTCCCGATAACCGGGGAGTCCAGAACCAGGGGTCACAGGCTAAGGAAACAGTGTAGGCCCTTTAGGACTGAGATGAGGAGAAATGTCCTCACCCAGGGAGTGGGGATCCTGTGGGATTCTCTGCCACAGAAAGCAGTTCAAGCCAAAACATTGAATGTTTCCAAGGATATAGTTCTTAAGGCTAATGGGATCAGAGGGCATGGGGAGAAAGCAGGAACAGATATGGAGTCAGGAATATATAGGAATATAGAAACAGGAGTAGGCCATTCAGCCCCTCAAGCTGTTCCATCACTCAGTGAGATCATGGCTGTTCTGTGGCCTAACTCCATATACCTGCCTTTGGCCCATATCCCTAAACACCTTTACTTAACAAAAATGTAACTATCTCACATTTAACTTGATAAGGGAGCTTAAGGTGAAGGAACCCTGAGGAGGCAGTGATCATAATATGATAGAATTTACTCTGCAATTTGAGAGGGAGACGATAGAATCAGAGGTAACGGTATTACAGCTGAATAAAGGCGACTGCAGAGGTATGAGGGAGGAGCTGGGCAGAATTGACTGGAAGAGAAGCCTAGCAGGAAAGACAACGGAACAGCAATGGCAGGAGTTTCCGGGAGTAATTCAGGAGACGCAGCAAAAATTCATCCCGAGGAAAAAGAAGCATGGTACAGGGAGGATGAGGCGACCATGGCTGACTAAGGAGGTCAGGGATAGCATAAAACCAAAAGAGAAAGCATGTAATGTGGCAAAGGGCAGTGGGAAACCAGAGGATTGGGGAGCTTACAAAGACCAACAGAGAACAACAAAAAGGAGGAGGGAGAAGATTAAACATGAGGGTAAGCTAGCCAGTAATATAAATGAAGACTGTAAGAGTTTCTTTAGGTATATTAAGGGCAAAAGAGAGGCAAAAGTGGGCATTGGACGACTGGAAAATGACGCTGGAGAGACACTAGTGGGGAACAAGGAAATGGCTGAGGAACTGAATAATTACTTCGCGTCAGTCTTCACTGTGGAAGACACGAGTAATATACCAAAAATTCAAGAGAGTCAGGGGGCAGAGCTGAGTATGGTGACCATCACCAAGGAAAAGGTGCTAGTAAAACTGATTGGCCTGAAGGTGGATAAATCACCTGGATCAGATGGACTACACCACAGAGTTCTAAAGGAGAGAACTGAAGAGATAGTGGAAGCATTAGTGGTGATCTTTCAGGAATCGCTAGAGTCAGGGAGGGTCCCAGAGGACTGGAAAATCGCTAACATGACAAGGGAGGAAGGCAAAAGACAGAAAATTACAGGCCGATTAGCCTAACCTCAGTCGTGGGTAAGATTTTGGAGTCCATTGTAAAGGATGAGATTTCTGAATATTTGGAAGTGTATGGTAAAACAGGACAAAGTCAGCATGGTTTCATCAAAGGGAGGTCATGTCTGACAAATCTGCTAGAATTCTTTGAGGAAGTAATGAGCAGGGTAAACCAAGGAGAGCCAATGAATGTTATCTACCTGGACTTCAAGAAGGCCTTTGACAAGGTGCCGCACAGGAGGCTGCTGAGTAAGATAAGGGCCCATGGTGTTACAGGCAAGGTGCTAGCATGGATAGAAGATTGGCTGTCTGGCAGAAAGCAGAGAGTGGGGATAAAGGAACAAAAAACAAAGTTGCTGGAAAAGCTCAGCAGGTCTGGCAGCATCTGTGGCAGCATCTCTCTATCCTCTTCTTTCTACCTCCTGGAAGAAATGAATTTTCCAAACTAATTGCTGTATACCTAAAATATGATAGGTTTCTCTTTTTAAAAGCCTAATTCCATGTACCCTGCCCCCCACCCCAACCCTGTCTGAATATTGTGGGATTCTGCTAGTGAATTGAGGAAGGGTCACCGGACCCGAAACGTTAACTCTGTTTTCTCCTCCACAGATGCTGCCAGACCTGCTGAGATTTTCCAGCAACTTTGTTTTTTGTTCCTGATTTACAGCATCCGCAGTTCTTTTGGTTTTTACTTAGTGGCAATAAAAGGGTCTTTCTCAGGATGGCAGCCTGTGACAAGTGGTGTTCTGCAAGGGTCAGTGTTGGGACCACCACTTTTCACTTTATACATTAATGATCTAGATGAAGGAACTGTGGAACTCTAGCTAGGTTTGCAGACGATACAAAGATAGGTGGAGGGACAGGTAGTATTGAGGAGGTGGGGAGGCTGCAGAAGGATTTGGACAGATTAGGACAGTGGGCCAAGAAGTGGCAGATGGAGTACAATGTGGGGAAGGTGTGAGGTCATGCACTTTGATAAGAAGAACAAAAGCATGGACTATTTTCGAAACGGGGAGAAAACTCAGAAGTCTGAAGTGAAAAGAGACTTGGGAGTTCTAGATCAGGATTCTCTCAAGGTAAATTTGCAGGTTGAGTCAGTCGTCAGGATGGCAAATGCAATGTTGGCATTTATTTTGAGAGGGCTTGTATATAAAAGCAGGGATGTACTACCAATGTTTTATTAGGCTCTGGTCAGGCCACATTTGGAGTATTGTGTACAGTTTTGGGCCCCATATCTCAGGAAGGATCTACTGGCCCTGGAGCGGGTTCAGAGGAGGTTCATGAGAATGGTCCCAGGAATGGAAAGCTTAACATATGAGGAACGTTTGAGGACTCTGGGACTATACTCATTGGAGTTTAGAAGGATGAGGGGCTAATTGCAACTTACAGAATACTGAATGGCTTGGAC
>NW_025968537.1:0-24000 GCF_021869965.1 Rhincodon typus | reverse complement strand
ACACTCATGGACATTCAAGGTGGAACAAGAACTATTGACAAGAGGTTTATAAAATCATGAGGGGTATAGATAAGGTGAATGGCAGGTATCATTTCTCTAGGGTAGGGGATTTCAAGACTAGGGGCAATAATTTTAAAGTGAGAGGGGAAAGATTTTAAAAAAAAACATGAGGGGCAACTTTTTTTTACACAGAGATTAGTTTGTGTATGGAATGAACTTCCAGAGGAAATGGTGGATGTGGGTGCAGGTACAATGTTTAAAAGACATTTGGATAGTTACATGAATAAGAAATGCTTGGAGGGATATGGGCCAGGCACAGGGAGGTGGGATTAGTTTGGTTTGGGATTATGGTCGGTGTGGACTGGTTGGACTGAAGGGTCAGTTTCCGAGCTGTATGACTCTATGACAATTCATTCAGCATGCAGTGTGACTGTACAAGGTGAAGACATTTCAATTAACTGAACAACATTAGATTGATAGTTTACCTCAGTCATGTTGACAAACAATGGATCTCCCATCATGCTTCTCTTTGCATATGCAAATTTAAAGGCTTCAACTATTCGATGATATGTCAACGCCCTCTGTTCTGGGGAGGAAACGCTATCTGAAGTAAAACTATAACCTGTAAATAAAAAGGAAGCTGAGACAAAACTTGGGAATCAAATGATCTCATTAAAGTCACAATTAAGAACATAACAACATAAGAACTAGGAGCAGGAGTAGGCCGTCTGGCCCTTCGAGCCTGCTCCGCCATTCAATAAGATCATGGCTGATCCTTTCGTGGACTCAGATCCACTTACCCGCATTCTCACCGTATCCCTTAATTCCTTTATTGTTCAAAAAAAATCTACCTTATCTTTAAAAATGTTTACTGAAGTAGCGTCAACTACTTCACTGGGCAAGGAATTCCATAGATTAACAACCCTCTGGGTGAAGAAATTCCTTCTCAGTTCAGTCCTAAATCTGCTCCCTCTAATCTTGAGGCTATGCCCTCTTGTCCTAGCTTCACCTGCCAGTGGAAACATCCTCTCTACTTCTATCTTATTTATTCCCTTCATAATTTTATATGTTTCTATAAGATCCCCCCTCAATCTTCTGAATTCCAATGAATATAATCCCAATCTACTCAGTCTCTCCTCATAAGCCAACCCCCTCAACTCCGGAATCAACCTAGTGAACCTCCTTTGCACCCCCTCCAGTGCCAGTACATTCTTTCTCAAGTAAGGAGACCAAAACTGCACACAGTGCTCCAGGTGTGGCCTCACCAGCACCTTGTACAGCTGCAACATAACCTCTCTGCTTTTAATTTCAATCCCTTTAGCAATGAAGGACAAAATTCCATTTGCCTTCCTAATTACTTGTTGTACCTGCAGACCTACCTTCTGTGATTCATGCACAAGGACACCCAGGTCCCTCTGCATAGCAGCATGCTGCAACTTTTTACCATTCAAGTAATAATCCTTTTTACTATTACTCCTATCAAAATGCATGACTTCACATTTATATACATTGTATTCCATCTGCCAGACCTTTGCCCACTCACTCAATGTATCTATGTTCCTCTGCAAAGTTTCACAGTCCTCTGCACACTTTGCTCTGCCACTCATCTTAGTGTCATCTGCAAACTTTGACACCCTACACGTGGTCCCCAGCTCCAAATCATCTGTATAAATTGTAAATAATTGCGGTCCCAACACTGATCCCTGAGGCACACCACTAGTCACTGACTGCCAGTTAGAATAGCACTCATTTATCCCCACTCTTTGCTTCCTGTTAGTCAACCAATCCTCTATCCATGCTAATACTTTACCCTTAATGCCATGCATCCTTATCTTATGCAGTAGCCTCTTGTGCGGCACCTTGTCAAAGGCCTTTTGGAAGTCTAGGTACACCACATCCACTGGGTCCCCATTGTCCACCTCGCTCGTAATGTCTTCACAGAATTAAAGCTATGGTATTTAAGATAAATTTCATTCTTGAGAGAGTGGTTAGTATCTTGACATTGTTATTGAAAGTGTGGTTGGTATGAATAGCGCAGATGCGTTTAAGGAGAAGTTAGCTAAGTTTATGTGGGTGAAATGAATAGAAGATCCTGAAGATAATTGGAAGAAGGGCCAACAGGGATGCATTGGGCAGAATGGCCTGTTTCTGTGTTGTAAATCCTACATCATAATTTTGTATAAATTGTTGGATCCAACAGATAAACATGAGTATTAATCATTGCTGTAGATAGTTCTAACATCCTGCAAAGAAGTCCCATATATGATTTCAGACCCAGACAGAAGTAATTAATTATCAATTCCTAGTCAGAGGATCAACTTTAGTTCAATGAAAAATATAGGAGAACATGTCAGATAGAGAAGAAGTGCTGACCTGATAAAGCCAAAAGATATGACTCATATGTGATAAATCGTGAAAGCAAAAGATTATAGATAGCGCTAAACAATCGCAAACCTACACATGAACGGTGGTGAAAAATTAATCATTGGCAGCAGAAAACTCCTTGATGTCAAAACCACACGTCATCTTGATGGAATCTTGAGGCAATGAGCAAGACAAATGTGATACATAAAATACCATGCAGCAACTGCGAGAAACACTACATAGGACAGATGGGTAGGAAACTCACCAACAGGATACATGAACATCAACTCGCAGCAAAGTGGCACGACCAACTCTCCCTCGTTTCAATACACTCCGACACAGAAGGACATCAATTTAACTGGGACAAAGTTACAGTACTAGGACAAGCAAGACAAAGACAAGCACAAGAATTCCTGGAGGCCTCGTTTTCAACCATTGATGCAATAAACAAACATGTTGAAATAGACCCTATCTACATACCACTATGGTACAAAACTGGAAACAAGACAGCCCACCATGACAGACCGGACTATATAAATTCAGAGCGGGACAGAACAACAGCGCCTCAGCGGAGGCTACACAGCACTGACAATGTCACCTAGAAGGGAGACGAAATGTTTGCGTGAAAACCAGTCAGCTCGGTGAATCAACCGTCAACTCCAACCACAACCCGAGCGACAGATCTTCGTTAAAACATTAAATATTGAGACAGTGAAGAGGGAATTAGATGATTATTTAGATAGAAATAATGTGCAGGGGTATGGAGAAAAACCATGAGATTGCCACTGGGTAATGGTGCTCTTTTGAAGAGCCAGTGTAAACACAATGGGTCAAATGGCTCCTTCTGCACTCTATCAATTTTATGATTCTAAACTAACCTGGACTGGGGAGAAAAGCAGGAAAGGGATCTTAATTAGGTGGGAAATCAAAAGTCAGATTGCTAATGGTGGGTTAAAGTTTTGGTTTTTAGTTAGAAGGCAGCTCTGGGAAGGATAACCTTCACAACAGTGACAAATGGGCATTTCTGAAGAAGGGTCCTGACCCAAAAGGTCAACTTTTCTGCTCCTCTAATGCTGCCTGGCCTGCTGTGTTCCTCCACCCCAACACTGTGTTATCTATGAAAAACAGAACAACTAGTTTTACATCAATGCTGACAAACTAGTAGAATCAATTATCAATCAATTTAGACAATTTCCTCTTTCAATAATTTGTTTAAGGGTGTTTCAAAAGGTTGAGAACCTATCTGGTCTTCCATGTCAAATACAGTATCAATTTGATCAGGATAGAACCTTGACATAATGTACAGAACTCCAGGAAAATGATGCTCATGTTCCACGAAAAAGCTGATTTCATGAAGCTAATTGACCCATATTATGAAGTATGCAAAGCCATTGTGGACCCAGACAAGCTTATTCCCACTGGGATGTAAATAAGTGCCTCCACAGAAAGAGAATCAGAGTGAAAATCCAAAGATTGATCTATCAGAATTGATGATCAAGAACTATTCCAGTCACATGTGCGTTTGAAAATTTCTTAAAAGGCACACAGTCAGAATGCTTTCCATAAAAGAGGTGGGAACTCAAATTCAGGAATATTGATCTGAAAAAACATGGATGTGAAACAGGAATTCCCTGGATAGGAGGGAGCAACAGACTGGTGGAAATATGCTGAGTAGAATTATTCTGTATGGAACCTTTTGTATTCTTAAGTTGCATCAGCATTTGGATTCAGACAAAATGAAATGCAACCAAATTTCAGTTGAGAAACAGTCAAATCTGAGAAAACATTGAAGGAACTGCATTAGTATGGAGACAAAGTTTAGAGGTGGGCTGGACTATGTCAATGAAATTCAATACACAAAGCTGTAAGATGTTCTGTAAATAGGTGTTGCTAACTTGACTTCTGGATCAGCAAAGAAACCTGGAAGTAATAGACTTGTCACATCTATTAACTATGAAATTGATTGGTTCTGATAATGCAAGTTTTATTGCCATACAGAAGTCAAATACTCTTGTGAAACTATTCAGCAAAACAAAAACTAAACCACAGAAATCAAAAGGTCTCAAATTTAGTCTTTACTCTTAACTGTCTCCAGTATCAAGCCAGCATTGTCTGGAACACAACAGTACTGTGGAATATGCTGAAATTAATGTGATTCTGGATGCATATTATGCCATTGAATCCTGACAGTGTGAAAGCAGGCCATTTGGCCTGTCAAGTGCATAGTGGCCCTCTGAAGACCATCCCACCCAATCCCTGTAACCCTGCATTTCCTATGGCTCATCTACCTAATCTGCACATCTCAGCAATTTAACATGGCCAATCCACCTAGCCCGCACATCTTTGGACTGTGGGAAGAAACTGGAGCACCTGGAGGGAACCCACACAGAAATGGGAGAACATGCAAACTCCACACATACAGTTGCCTGAGGGTAGAATTGAACCTGGGTCACTGGCACTGTGAGGCAGCAGTGCTAACCACTAAGCCACCAGGTCATTATGGCACAGCTGAGAATGAGGTGGCACTAACAGTTGCATTCTGTCAAAGAAAGCAGTTACCAAGTCAAACTGTTGCAGATGGCATTCTCAAATTAAAGACTGCACAGGGGGGGACAGGAGCAGCAGGCAGGGGTGAGGGACGAATGGCCCTCAGAGGTTGGAGCAATGCAGCGAATCATGTGATCGTCCGGTGGAGAAGTTGGCAGCTACCGCGGAGAGATGGGTCCGGTGCCGTCAGAGACCTATCGCTGCAGTTCATCATCCAGCCATTAGTCCTCAGGACTGAAAGCATGGCGACAGGGAGACAGAGAACCTGCTTTGCACTACAAGAAACCCCCTCCCCACCCTTCCTGACCCTTCCACATCCAACTGGCAAGAAGACCTGCTTGGCACCACCAGCTCAGCTGTTCAAACCTCCAGGGCCAATCAGCTCCACTGGTAATCTGCCCCAAAGAAGAAGTGCCCAGACTCCTCGCTGTTGGCTGTATATCGCCCAATCCACACTGGCCCTTAACCATCTCCTCCAGAATCGACCATGGGGCTTATAGATCATAGAATCCCTACAGTGTGCAAGCAGACCCTTCGGCCCAACAAGTCTCACCGACCCTCAGAGCATCCCACCCAGACCCATCCCCCTATTACCCACCTAAATCTACACATTCCTGAACACTACGGGGAAGTTAGCATGGCCACTCCAACTAATCTGCACATCTTTGGACTGTGGGAGGAAACCGGAGCACCTAGAGGAAACCCATGCAGACACGGGGAGAATGTGCAAACTCCACCCAGACAGTCACCTGAGGGTGGAATCGAACCAGGGTTCCTGGTGCTGTGAGGCAGCAGTGCTAACCACTGAGCCAGCGTGCCGCCTTCAAATTGAATTGACTCATTCCCGGAGGCACAGACCCCTGACCAAGATCACCCCAAGGGGTTGCCTGACCATTGTCAATCCCTGGACTGGTTGACTCACTGTATCCAAACCCCCTGACTGATGGGTGCCTCAATGGATTTTGGTGAGGACGACTCCCTGAAACTTTGGAGACCTGGCAGCTCCCTGCTGCAGCGTGCCGTGTGGTATGCTACCATGAAGCTGCTAGCACGTGATGCAGTGTGAGATAAGGCAAGATAAGACACTCTTCTTGATTGAGGACTGCTGAGCGGCAAGGCAAACTGATTCATCTTGTGAGTACACTCATTGGCATGGCAAGGCAAGGCATGGGTGCTACAAGCATGCAGGGACATGCTAAGTGAGTGAGTGCTAAAAGTGCAAGCAAACAGCCCTGAGATGGAGATAACGCAGTGTGGAGCCGGAGGAACACAGCAGGCCAGGCAACAATCAGAGGAGCAGGAAAGTTGACATTTTGGATCGGGACCCTTCTTCAGCTTTCCTGTTCCTCTGATGCTGCCTGGCCTGCTGTGTTCTTCCAGCTCCACACTTTATTATCTCTGACTCCAGCATCTGCAGTTCTTGCCATCTCAGTGATTTATAGCCCTGAGATGGAGCCTGGTGCAATCTGTGAGTTTGGTGTCCCTCCCCCCTACACAGAGACTCCTCGCATTAGAATTTCAATGCTAGATGGCAGTGCACCTTGCAATGCAAGATCGAGTTTCCAGAGCGCACTGCCAGCATATGGGACAGATGCTATGCCAGTCATGAAGGGTTAGCAGATCTTGGACACCTAGGTCTGTGAATGAGGGGTGCATGCAGCTGGTCCATTTGGACCCTGGTTTTTCTGAGGAAGTGCGGGCTGAATTCATCGAGTACCCTCTGGTTTCCGATGACAAATTTTCTCGATGTCAAGTTTGTTTGGTGAATTTGGTAAGATAGAAATGATAATGAGGCGAGTTGTGCCTTCAACAAGGCATTTAACAGGCAATAATTTTCTTTGAATTGGTACTGCTTCATGAGAAATTCACCTTGCTGCTTGTCAACATCGAGATGAGCCTCGCCAGATTTCTTGTCCAATCCTGCCACAAATCTTGCCATAACCTATGTCGCTCAGACCCTGATAAGATTCACCCCAAAGTCTCCAGGAAGGGAAGAAGAAAGATTAAAGTGCATTTAAAGTTAGAAATTAGTAAGAATATGACTATTATTGAGGAAGTATGAAGAGACCACAAGTTACCTTTGAAAAAGAACCAAATGATAAAATTAGGCATCACAAGACAGAAATCCAGGTAAATGATAATGTGTAGTTGACATTTTGCCGGTCTGAGGCACACTTGGAAACATTAAGTACACGACTGGGTGGATTAGAAAGAACAATATGGGAGAGTAAGTATGTGATAACTCCTTTGAGTTGGAAGGAAAAGAGCACCTTGTTTTGTTTGATACCTATAGCGAGTGAAGAAATGTTGAGAGTCTATGCCAAAAAGAACAAGTGTCAAAACTATATAAACTATTCAAAGTTAGGTTGCAATTTATGGGTTACCAGAGATGTCAGACTTTTCAATTAATGTTGATGTCTGGTTTGTCATATTGCATGCTGGGAAATTATGTACATTTACATTTAAATATATAAATTGTAGTTGGAAGTGGGGCAGGAGTGCAGCACATTGAAAGATTTGAGCATATTGTTTGATTGCTCTTTCTGTGTATTCTCTGTTGGACGTGTGAACATAACATAAATGCAATAACAGCAACCTTCAGCTGAACATATCCAAGAGCATTAGGTAAACAATTTTCTGCAGTGGATTCTATAATACCAGCAAACTTTTACTTTCTTCTTGACTTTCACTTTGGATTTACTTTCACTTTAACCTGATAGGATGTATCGTAGTATACTGGAAGACATAGCTACATATTCATTGGTAGTGAATCTTCCAAGGTTCCTTAGATCTGAAAAAGTCCCATAGGATTGGAAAACTGCCAGCTGCCTTTATTTGAAAAGGGGAAGGAGACAAAAATACAAGTAACTATAGCCCAGTTGCATTAATGTTTGCTATTGGGAAAATATTTGAGCCTACTATACTGAATATAGTAGCAGTGCATTTAGAAATACTTCATATGAACAAGTAGAATCGCAAAGGAATAGCATGCCTGACAAATTTACTGGAATTCTTGAAGTGGTAACAAGCAATTTAGACAAAGGGGAAATAGTGGATGTAATAGAACCGTCATGCATAAATCATATAAAACCAGCATACAAGATAAGCAAGTAAAAGGGGAAGCATATGGACCATTTGCTATTATTTCAAAGGGAATGAAATATAACAATAAAAATAAGAAATTCTTGCTAAAACTATAAAAGTCACTCATTAGACTGCAGCTGGAGTACTGTGAACAGGCTTGGTCTCTTTATCTAAGGAAAGATTTACTAGCATACAGGTAGTGTAGAGAACGTTCACTAGAGTTGTTGGTTGGTTTGTTGAGCTGACTGGTTTTCATGCAAACATTTCATCTCCCTTCTGGGTGACATCATCAGTGCTGTGTAGCCTCTATTGACTGCTGTTGTTCTGTCCCGCTCTGAATCTCTATGTTCCAGTCTGTCATGGCGGACAGTCTTGTTTCTGGTTTTCTACCATAGTGGTTTGTAGTTGGGGTCCATCTCACACAAACCAACAGCTACACTTCACCAGTTACTCTCAAAGATGAAAGACCCCATACCCACAATGAGCAAGACAAATGTGATATATAAAATACGCTGCAGCAACTGCGAGAAGCAATGCATAGGACAGACAGGCAGGAAGCTCGCCACCAGAATACATGAACACCAACTCGCGGCAAAAATGGTACGACCAACTCTCCCTCGTTTCAGTACACTCCGACACAGAATTTAACTGGGACAAAGTTACAGCACTAGGACAAGCAAAACAAAGACAAGCACAAGAATTCCTGGAGGCCTCGTTTTCAACCACCGATGCAATTAACAAACATGTTGAAATAGACCCTATCTACATACCACTACGGTACAAAACTGGAAACAAGACAGCCCACCATGACAGACCTGACTATATAAATTCAGAGCAAGATAGAACAACAGCGCTTCAACGGAGGCTAAACAGCACTGACAGTGTCACCTATAAGGGAGACGAAATGTTTGCATGAAAACCAGTCAGCTCGGTGAATCAACCGTCAACTCCAACCACAACCTGAGCAACAGATCTTTGTTAAAACATTGAAGGTTCACTAGGCTGATCCTGTTTATTGAAAGACTGCCTCCTGGGAGAAGGCTGAGTAGGTTGGGCCTGTACTCTTTGGAGTTTAGAAGACTGAGAGGTGACCTTATTGAAACATACAAGATTCTTAGGGGACTTGAAAGGAACAATGCAGAAGGGTTGTTTCCCCTTGTGGGAGAGTCTAGGACCAGAATCTCAGAATAAGGGGTCATCATTTAAAACAGAGCTGAGGAGGAATTTATTCTCTGAGGGTAGTGAATCTGTGGAATTCTTTAATGTAGAGGCTGGGTTGGTGGCTATGTTCAGGGCTGAGATAGATTTGTAATTAGAAAGGAAATCAAGAGTTGTGGGAAATAGGCATGAAACTGGACTTGAGAATGATCAGATCAGCCATGGTCTCATTGAATGGTGGAGTGGACTCAATGGGCTGAATGGCCTATTTCTTTTCCTATGTCTTATGGTCTTATGGATTGTTGAAAGAATTTGGATGATGGGTAGTTTTCTCCTCAAACATTCTATTGTTGTTTCTGACATCACTGACCAAGTGTCACTGCTCTGATATCTCACCCTTTAGGATGTTCAGTATTAATGTGAGCACAAGTCCACTGGAAGGAGCACTGGGCACAAACAATGTGTAATCACCAATTGACATGTTTACCACATCTTCAGATAATTGAGCTCTGTAATCTCTCAGGTCCTCAAGAGTTATAATTCCACCTGGAGAGGAGAAAAAGAAATTTAACATAATAATGCCAAATATATTTCAACCACACAGCAGAGTGGAATTGAGCTCACAAGCCTGGATATTTTGAGCAGCAGCAATAATGAGCTTGAAGATTTCCCTGATTTGACACTACCCTATTGCATGTTCCTTTCAGGGTCTGCCGGTCTTAGCTATTACCAGTGTCACTCAGGGTACTCTGTTGGAGGGAAGTACAATCAGGAGAAGGCAGGTCACTTAACACACTTTACATCATTACTTCTTTAGATCTTCAGCTGCTGTCTGCTGAGTTTAAAGGTCCAATCTTTGAATGTTAGTGAATAGAGGAGTGGATTGGTGCATTAAGTATGTATAGGAGAGTAGGGTGGATGAGCAGATAGGTGGGTGAGTGGTGGTGGATGTGTGGATAGAATAGTCATACAGCACGGAAACAGACCCTCGGTCCAACAAGTCCATGCCAAATATAATCCCAAACTAAACTAATCCTACCAGCCTGCTCCTGGCCCATATCCCTCCAAACATTTCTTATTCATGTACTTATCTAATTTCTTCTAAATGTTATAACTGTGATTACATCCACCACTTCCTTTGGAAGTTCTTTCCACACACGAACCACCCTCTGTGCAAAAAAAATCACCCTTTATGTATTTCTTAAATCACTCTCCTCTCACCTTAAAAATATGCCCTGGAGGGAAAAGACGCCTATTAACCCCATCTGTACCCTTCGTAATTTTATAAACTTCTATAAGGTCGCCTCTCTACCTCCTATGCTCTGGTGAAAAAAATTCTATGTTCTATGCTCTGTCCAGCCTTTCTTTGCAACCCAAACCTTCCATACCTCACAACATTCTGGTAAATCTCTTCTGAACCCTCTCTAGCTTAATAATATCCTCCCTATAACAGTTGAGTTAGAAAGTGGGTGAATGTATAGGTGCGTGACATGTTGAGGGGTAGTTCAGTGAGATGGTAGGTGTTGGCTGAATTGCCTATCAGATCAGAGTGTTGGGTGGACAGGGGCTATTCGAGTCATTAGGAGGTAGTCAGATCTTGTTGGGGATTAGCCTTGTGGTTATGGGATAGTTGGATCAAGTTGGGGGTAGTTGAGAAGTTGTATTGGTCACTGGATCAGGTCTGGTGGCTGGACTAGTTGGGTAATTGGAGTGAGGTTGGTGTAGGGATTAGCCAAGTCATCAGGAGATTATTCTGCAGGTTTACAGTTAGATTGTGTGGGATAATTGAGTTGGGTAAGGGGCTGGTCGGGTAACGTGGCTAGTCAGGCAATGTGGATAGTCAGGTGGTGGTGGAGACTCAAGGACATGATGGGAGTGGTTTCCAGTGTGGAGTTATCCAAGTAGACAAAAGGTTTTAATCTATCCAACATCTTCCAGGTAACTAATCAGTAAATACTGTGGAAATGGTCCAATTGTCCAGCTCTAATACAGAATTGAAAGTATTCACAGAGGGGTCGGTGCATTTGGAACACATAGATCAGAGATTTGAGTTTCCAAGGTAATTCACACTTAGTTTCTGGTTTCAGGACTTCATAGGGTTCCAACTCGCATCTTCAGATGTACATCTGGTCTCCAACCAAAAGATTTGGCCAATCGCTATAACAGCAGCAAATTCCCATTCCCAATGCAGCGTTTTAATCAAGCCATTCAGGAATATGTCAAATATGAAATGATGTGCAATTGGAGTGAAATTTGGTGGTGATAGTGTTCCTTTTCATTTGTTGCTGGTGTCTTTCTAGGTGGTAGAAATCCTCTGGTGGCAACTAGTCAGATTTCTCACTCAAAACCTCAAACTTTAGTTTCCAGCTGAGAATTATTAAGAGATAACATGTCTCAATTCAAACCAATGGTACTCATCAAAATTAGAGAAAAATTCAAGATGAGAAAAGGCCACTTAGCCCATGATTCCAATTGCTCTAGCATCACAAATTATTTGCCTTAATATCAAACCACATTTTGAACATCTCTAACGCTTTTATCACAAAGATATTTGGCAGGTTTTTCCAACGTTGTTTTCTTTCCAAATGATGAGCTTTTTCCAAATATGTTTTGATTATTTACCACTGGTTTTGGCTTGGACTCCCTTCATGTATGTTCCAAATTACCATGAAACAGTAGTCTGTTTATATTGTCCATACTATTTCATATCTTAATTAGGACATCTCCAGATTATAGAATTTGATATATCGTGGTTTTCCTCATACGTAGCCTCTTAATAACAAGGATTAGTTATCATTGTTGTTTCTGTGCAAAGATAAATTAGGCTAATTCTGTGATGTACCTAATAATTGAACAGTACAGATTGTGGCAATAGCAGAAATACTGGATTATTGTACCAGGACTCCTGTTAATGGAAAGGGTGTATTCCAGAAGAAATGCTAATACTAATTTTAAATGTGCTGAGCAACTGCAAGTTGAATATCTTGCTGTTGGACAGCACAGAATGTTATGCGAAGAGGTGTAGCATAATCAGTTGTGAGAGTTGTGGGATATTAAACTGTTATTCTGATCTCATGGCCTGGCATCATCCTCACTCTGCCATTACTATCAAGCCAGGGAATCAATCCTGGTTCACTGCAAAGTGCAGGAGGGTATGCCAGAAGCAGCATTAGGCAAACCAAAAATGAGGTGCCATCCTGTTGAAACTACAGGGTCCCTCAACAGTAGGTGTAGCGCAGGATGGAGAACAAGCCTAGAAATTATCAGAGCATGTTAAAAAGATAGGAAATGAATCATGGAGACTTTAATCTTCACTTTGATTGGGAAAATCAAACTGGCCGAGGGACCCATGAGGAAAAATTCATAGTGTATATTTGGGGCAGTTTCCTAGATCAATATGTTGTGGATCCAAACAGGGATCAGATTATTTTAGATCAGGTCATGTGTAGTGAGGCAAGTTTAATAAATGATCACAGAGTAAAAGATTGCCTAGGAAAAAGTGACCATAGCATGTATAGGATTCAGTTTGACAGCGAGAAATACAGGTTGGAAACAACCGTGCTGAACTTAAATGAAAGGTAGTTACAAAAGAATGATGACAGAGTTAGCTGGAGTGGACCAGGAAAGGAGTTTAGTAGGTGAGACGTTTGAGGAACAACGTCAGATGTTTAAGAAAATAGTTCATAATTCACAACAAAGATATATTCCAGTGAGGGAGAAGAATTCTAGGAAAAGGATGAAATTGATCATGGTTGACCAATCAAGTTAAAGACAGTATCAAATTGAAAGAAAAATTATCCAATGTGACGAGGATTAGTTGGCAAATCAGAAGATTGGGAAAGTTTGATAAACCAACAAGAAACAACCTTGAAAATAATAAAGGGGCAGAAAATAAAATGAGGGTAAACTAGCAAATGCACAAAAATGTACAGTAAGCATTTCCTTAAATATATAAGGAACAGAAATGTCAAAGTGAAATATAGGTCCCTTAGAGAATGAGACTGGAGAAATAATAATGGGAATCAGGAAATAACGGAGGGGTTGAATAGTTTTTTTTGCATCAGTCTTCATGAATGAAGACACTAATAGCATTCTAAACATAATATCATTCAAAACAATATCTATCACTAGAAAATTAGGAAGGAAACTAATGGGGCTAAAGATCAGTAACTCCGCAAGGCCTAATAGAACGAATCTATCAGGTCTTGGGATACTACAGGAAGTAGTTACGAAGATAGTTTATGCATTGGGAGTAATCTTCAGATGGGCTGAATAGCCTCTAGCTGCACTGTAGGGATTCTATGATTCTAAGGCCAGAGAATTGGCTGACTAATAGATGACAGAGAGTAAGGATGAAAGGAACATTTTCAGCACACAAACTGTAATTACTGGATAATTGCTTATTCACAATATAATACCTTGGCTGAGGGAATTAAAGTTTGCTATCAAGTGTGTAGATGACACAAAAATAGGCGGGAAGGCAAATAGTGAATCCACAGAGTGATTTAGACAGGTTAGGGGAGGGGACAAAAATTTGGCAGATGGAATATAATGTGGGTGAATGTACTTTGGCAGAAAGAATATGATGTAAATGGTGGAAATACCATGTTTATATAAAACTTAAACGCTGCATTTGTAGGGAGCATCCATCTATCACTGAGAAGTAGTGTGGCCGAACTATACTGAATGGCTGCCAAAGCCAAACTGTGTAGCTTAACATTTCACTTTTCAGTGGGTGTTGTTCCTCCCAGAGGATGGCTGCACATGTTGTTTGTGTGTGTATCGAGAGTATCACCCTCCTCAGGGTTATCTACATGGAAAACAGGACCAGTCAGAAGTCTTAACAGATTGAAATAATGCACAGGAATTTCATGTAAAGTGCTGTATTTACTTCAAGCGTTGAGCTGTACAGAAAGTTAACACCTCTGCACTCAGAATGACTTAAATGCACTTTTTTATTCATTGGATGTCGGCAGAGGTGGATAGGCCAGCATTTGTTGCCCATCCCAACTTGCCCAGAGGACAGTTAAGAGTCAGCAACATTGCTATGGGTCTGGAGTCACAAGTAGGCCAGACCAGGTTAAAATGGCAGATTTCCTTCCTTAAAAGGACATTAGTGGGCCAGATGGGTTTTTCTGATAATTAATAATGGTCATCACTGCACACTTAATTCCAGATTTTTATTGAATTAAAATTCTACCATCTGCTGTGGTAGGATTTGGAGCAGGGTCCCAGGAACACTCTACTGCTGTGCCTTAGTGCCATCTCGACAGCCCATGATGAGTTCAGGGCAGCCTGCTGACTGCTTCACCATCATGCAACAGATGACTTTAGTAGCCTTCCTCTGGTAGCCCAGGGCTCCAGCCTGATCTGAGGCCCATGAGTCCCTAGCAGAGGGGAGGTGGTGTACCTGCCCACCACATGAGTAAAATCCCTAGGTGCCTGTATGCTGCTCCTCCTCCCTCTAAATGGCACCTCACTAACCCTTGAGTGGATGATGCACCTGGAGGAAGATCAAGGCCTCCCAGACCCTCCTGTCTATCCAGTGGTAGAATGCACCAATGACTAAAGTGATGGAGTGAAGGTTGCTGCACCTATCTAGCAGGTACTGAGTGTTCTACTGGAACTGGCTGTTCACAGCAACCGCAACCTGCTCCATGGAGACAGTGATGTGCTTCCATTCTGGAACCAAGACATCCACTAACCTCCAGATTCAACGTATCATTCTCCGCCACTTCCACTACCTGCAATCCGACCCCACAACCAAAGATATATTTCCCTCCCCAACCCTATCTGCCATCCGTAGGGACCGCTCTCTCCGTGACTCCCTCGTCCGCTCCACACTTTCCACTAGTCCCACCACCCCCGGCACCTTTCCCTACAACCGCAGGAAGTGCTACACCTGCCCCTACACCTCCCCCCTCACCTCCATCCCAGGCACCAAGAAGACCTTCCACATCAAACAGATGTTCACCTGCACATCCGCTAATGTGGTCTATTGTATCCGCTGTTCCCGATGTGGCTTCCTCTACATTGGTGAGAGCAAGCAGAGGCTCAGAGAGTGTTTTGTAGAGCACCTGCGCTCAGTTCGCGACAAACACAACACCTTCCAGTCGCGAACCACATTAAAGAGCCTGAGTACAAGTGAAGTTAATGGGGATCAGATAACCCTTCACTAGAATCCTAGAATCCCTACAGTGTGGAAACAGGCCCTTCAGCCCAACAAGTCCACACCAACCCTTGGAGCATCTGACCCAGACCCATCCCCCTATAACCCACCTAATCTACACACCCCTGAACACTACGGGCAACTTAGCATGGCCAGTCCACCTAACCTGCATATCTTTGGACTATGGGAGGAAACCGGAGCATCCAGAGGAAACCCACACAGGCACGGGGAGATTGTGCAAATTCCACACAGACAGTCGCCTGAGGGTGGAATCAAACCCAGGTCTCTGGCGCTGTGAGGCAGCAGTGATAACCACTGAGCCACCGTGCCGCCCTTCACTAATTGGACCTATTCCAAAAAGAAAAAGTGTTTATCGTCATTGGAAGCCAATCATCCCAACGTCCACACTAAAATCCATCCATCAAGAGTGGCATGGAATACTTGCCTCAATGAGTACAGCTCTAACAACACTCAAGAAATTCAGCACTATTCAGGACAAAGAAAGCAGCAGGATTAGCACTCCCCTCCACCACTAGCACAACACGCACTGTAAGTACCATCTCCAAGACGCAATACAACAACTCGCCAAGGCTTTATTGACAATTAATGTGAAATCCAAGACTCCACCATGTTTAAGAACAAGAGGAGCAGGCACACAGGAACACCGTTATCTGAAATCTCCCCCTCCTGGTCAAGCACAGTCTTGACTTGGAAATATATCAGCTTGCCTTAATGGCTGCAGTGTCAAAATGCTGGTATACCTTAGCTAATTTTTTTATCCCCTGGCTGCGATGGTATTCATTGACCATCCCTAATTGCCCAGAGGGTGGTTACAAGTCAACCACATTACAGTGGGTCTGGAGTCACATGTAGGCCAAACCAGGTAAGGATGGCAGTTTCCTTCCCTAAAGGGCATTAGTGAACCAGATGGGTTTTTCAACAATCAGCAATAGATTTATGGTCATCATTTGACTCTTAGTTCCAGATATTTATTGACTTCAAATTCCACCATCTGCCATGGCAGGGTTTGAACCCAGATCCCCAGAACATTATCTGGGTCTCTGGATTAACAGGCCAGCAATAATACCACTAGGCCAGCACCTCCTCAATATCACTATTAATATAACAATGGTTATAGTTCAAGAAGCTGGCTGATCAGATTTGGACAATAAATATGCCCTCCCCAATGATGTTCAAATTCAATCAACAAATTTAAAGAGCCTTCCCCACCTGCATTCCTGATATCAGTCACTATCTGTTGGGAGAGAGATCCGTTGTAAAATGCATCAGCTCCTTCATCTGCCAGAATCTGATAAGTTGCAGCTAATCTTGGAAATTTGATAATTTCATTTTCCTGGAGTATTTTGCCATTGGAATTGCAAAATATTTCACTGTTGAGAGACAGACAATTAGCCCTATTATAACTGTGATCTTGATAATGTGCTTGTTTCACATCATAATAAAAAGGAACCAAATACTGCTTCTCTTCCAGACGTGTATGCGGACTAACTGGGGAAAATATTTCCAGCCCCTGAATGACATGAGCAATGATGAGTCCAGTTAGAAAATAGAGCAAGATTGGAAGAATGAGATTGTTGATGTTGAGAAAGAAAAATCAGATTTTCTACCCAAAGTATTAATGATGATGTGAAAATCAAGACAGCCATTTTTTGTGCAATTTGCTATTGCCCCAGGCAGTGCAGAAACTAGACAGTGACAAATCCCCACATTGTTATTAAATCAAATCAGCCTCCCTATCCCTGTATTCACAACACAGTGAAATCAAAATACTCAATGATGCTCAAACACATAACATCACAGGCACAGCGAATTGTATCTTGCTTGGTTTCTGAAGACTCTGATGCAAGCAAATAGCTTCCAGTACACAGAGGAATATTCATTTAATTCTCCATTGAGATTCTATTGTCCAAAATTTCAGTAAGTTGATATTGAGAGAACAACTAGGGAGCAATCAGACCTCACAGGCACAAACTTTGGTTTCTCTTTGTTAGGTTGATAGACATCCTATGAGGCTCCTGTTAATATTCAAAAACAAGATGGCAGATGTTTAAACATAAGACCTCTCTGGACTCGAAATGTCTATAAAGCACTTTTGACAAAAATCAACTTCCAGTCCTAGTCCCATAGATAAATATTAGTTTTTTTGTTTTCCTCTGTTTTTCTTAGAAAGAAGCTTCTGCTCGCAGTCTAACAGTCACCTTCAACTCTAACTCTCAACAGTTCACAGCTCCAAACCAAAAATGACAAAAATAAAAAATAATGAAAGGTCAGTGAGGGTTCTAACCTAAGTCAGAGCAGATAGCTGGTGCTCCAATTCACTCACAATAGCTCCATCTTGACCAACAGTGCCTATCATTCTCTGGACATCCTCCATGGGTACTGACCACTTCCATCACACCTCCTCATCCAAGAAGGTTGGAATTGGACATGTATCAGCTTCACCGCATCATCACGGCACACTTTTGACTCACTTATGATGCAGTTTCCTATATTGCTACCCTTTAGTGCACGTCAACATTTTTCATTGTAATGCTGCTGCGAGGCTGCTTTACATACAATGGCAAGCACCCATCTCATACATTGGAACTGGATGCACCTCAGAGTACTTTGTTCTTTTGTTTTGCTTTGCCTTTTTGCGTTTGCCACCCCATTCAGAACTCCTCTCTTGCCTTCCCTTTTAGTGTATGAGAGTGCATGCACTATAGTAAATAAATTTGGGGAGTTACAGATGCAGATTGCAATGTGGAATTATGATGTTGTGGTAATAACGAGACCTGGCTCAAGGAAGGGCAGACTGGGTGTTAAATATCCCTAGCATATGTTGTTCTGGAAAGATGGAAAAGTATGGAAAGAAGGAGAGACGGCAGGATTAGTTAAGAAGAGTATTGCAGTGCTGGAGAAAGAGGATGTCTCAGAAGATTTAAGGATGGAGTCAATTCAAGAGATAAAAAGAATATAATTACATTGCCCAGTGTAGTTTATAGACCACCAACTAGTGGAAAGGATGTAGAGGACAAATCTGCAAGGAAATTAAAAAGAAATGCCAAAATCACAGCATTCTAATGGAGACTTTAATTATTCAAATACAGACTGGGATACTGGTTAGTGCAAGTGGTAGTGAGGGAAAGTGTTCTTAGATTGTGTTCGGGAAAGTTTCGTACAGCAGTGTATATCTAGTCATGGAGTTGTATAACACGGAAACAGACCCTTCGGTTTTTACCACCAACATCTTATTCCAATCAATCCTGCACAGCACTGTACCTGCCTATTAAATTCAATTCTCTGTAAATTGACTTCTCTTACTTTGGAGTGTTGCATGTCATTCTCCAACACTATTCTAAACCTTATGATGCAATGATCACTGTCTCCTAAAAGTTAATGTGTTATTGATAAATTGGTAAATCTTTTGTTTAAGTTATAAGCCTGATGTCTTGTATCAGTTATTCACAAAGTCTGGCACTGGTTATTCATAAAGTCTGGTTAGAAACATTTGGGTGGATTTTGAACATCATTGAGTATTTTGATTTCACTGTGTTGTGAATACAGGGATAGGGAGGCTGATTTGATTTGGCTTTGTGTCATAACAATGTGGGGAATTGCCACCGACTAATTTCTGTACTGCCTGGGGCAATAGCAAGGGTCCAATTTCGGTCCAACTCATTAATGCCAGCCAGATATCCTAAATTAATCTAGTCCCATTTGCCAGCAATTGGCCCATATCCCTCTAAGCCCTTCCTATTCATATACCCATCCAGATGCCTTTTAAATGTTGTAATTGTACCAGCCTCCACTACTTCTTCTGGCAGCTCATTCCATACATGCACTACCCTCTGCATGAAAATGTTGTCCCTTAGATCCCTTTTATATTTTGCCCTGTCACCTGAAACCTATGCCCCTCTAGTTTTGGACTTCCTTACCCTGGGAAAAAAGTTCTTGACTATTCACTCGATCCATGCCCCTCATGATTTAATAAACCTTGATAAGGTCACTCCTCAGCCCCTGATGCTCCAGAGAAAATAGCCCCAGCCTATTCAGTCTCTTCCTATAGCTCAAACCCTCCAATCCCAGCAACAGCCTTGTAAATCTTTTCCACACCCTTTCAAGTTTAACAACATCGTTCCTATATCAGGGAGAGGAGAATTGAATACAGTATTCCAAAAGTGGCCTAACCAATGTCCTCTACAGCTGCAACATGACATTCCAACTCATATACTCAGTGCATTGACCAATAAAGGCAAGTGTACCAAATGCCTTCTTCACGCTCCTGTCTACCTACAATTCCACCTTCAAGGAACTATGTTCCCACGCTCCAAGGTCCCTTTGCTTGGCAAAACTCCCCAGGATCCTACCATTAAGTGTATAAGTCCTGCCCTGATTTGCCTTACCAAGATGCAACGCCTTACATTTATCTAAATTAAACAAGGAAGGTTGCACTGTGGACCTGGTCCTTGGAAATGATGTGGGCCATGTGGATCAAGTGTTAGTGGAGGAACTTTTAGGAGACAGTGATCATTGCATCATAAAGTTTAGAATTTCTGAAGAAGGGTCCAGACCCGAAACATCAGCTTTCCTGCTCCTCTGATACTGCTTGGCCTGCTGTGTTCTTCCAGCTCTACACCTTGTTATCTCAGATTCTCCAGCATTGACAGTTCCTACTATCTCTGATAAAGTTTAGAATGGTGTTGGAGAATGACATGCAACAATCCGAAGTAAGAAAAATCAATTAACAGAGAATTGAATTTAATAGGCAGGTACAGTGCTGAGCAGGATTCATTGGAATAAGATGTTGGTGGTAAAAACAGTAACTGAATAATGGGCCATCTCCAAAGAGCAGATGGTCTGGCTGTAGATGAGGTATATTCCCTCCAATGGAAAAGGTAGGACAAACAAACAAAGGAGGTAGATATTAACATTAGAAAGAAAAAGTGCAAAGTGCTAGGCAGGAAATATAATTGAAATTCAACAGGAATATCAAAAGGTTTACAGGGAAGGTGAAAAGGTAAATGTGTGAAACAAAGAGGAACTATGAGAAAAGACCAGCAGTTAACATAAAGGGAGATCCCAAAGTCTTCTATAGGCATACAAATATAAGAGAGTGGTTAGAAAAGGGATAGAGACCAAAAAGGGGATTTAAACATGAAGACAGGGGTCAGGCTGAGGTGTTAACTGAATACTTTGCATCTGTTTTTACAAAGGAGAAGAATACTGCCCAGGCCAATGTGACAGAGATGAAAACTTTGAAGGGGTCAAAATTGATAAGGATGAAGCCTTGGATAAATTGTTAGTACTAAACGTTTACAAGAAACTGGGACTGAATGAGCTGCATCCAAGTATTTTGATGAAAGGGAGAGTAGAAATTGAGGGAGTACTGGCCATAATTTTTCAGTCTTCCCTGGACTCTGAGTAGGTTCCAAAAAATTGGAGAATTGCAAACATAACAATCTTGTTCAAGAAAGCTGGCAAGGATAATCCCAGCAATTACAGTTGAGCTAATTTAACTTTGCTGGTGGGGAAACTTCTAGAAGCAATTATTCAGGATAGAATTAGAAGTCACATGGAGATAGGTTGGTTGGGTAGGAGGAGTCAGCAAAGCTTTCTAAAGGGGAAATTATGTTTAACTAATTGGCTGGGTTGTTTTTTTGAAGTGGTAACAGAAAAACCTGATGAGGGTGATGCTGTTGAAATGGAATACATAGATTTTGAGAAGTTTATTACAGTGCCACAACAGCCTTGTGGAAAATTATTAGTCATGGTATAAAAGGGACAGAAGCAATGTGGATGTAAAATTGGCAGAGTGATGGAAAACAGAATAATGGCCAATGGATATTTTGAGGACGGATTTGTAGCGAAGATCACGGGGGTCGGAATTGGGACCCTTGCTTTTCATGATATATACATGAATGATCTGGATGTTGGTGAGCATGGGACAACTGCCAAGTTTTCAGATGACACAACATTGAAAGAATTATAATCGGACAGCATGGAACTCTTAAAGGACATTGACAAGTTGGTGGAGTGGGTACATCGGTGGCAGACGAGGGTCAATGCAGAGAAGTGTGCAGGTGATGTGCTTTGGCAGGAAGAACACTGAAAGACAATATAAAATAGAAAGCACAACTCTGCAGGGGCAGAGGGACATGGGTATGTATGCGAACAGATCATCGAATGTGGTAGAATTCTTGAAAACAGTAGTTAATAAAGCACACAGTATGGGTTATAAAGCACAAGGGCAATGAGGTGATGCTGAACTTGTACAAGACACTTGTTAGACATCAGCTGGAGTATTGTGTATAGTTGTGGGTATCACAGTATAGAAAAGTTGAGAGTGCATTGCAGAGGGTTCAGAAGCAATGTAGAAATGGGCAGGGAGGAGACCAAGAGAAGATATAAGCAGGAGGAATCAAAATTTCAAAAATACTCACCAACTAATGGCAGTGTTTAGTTACTAATCAAGAAGCATTATCAAATTGTTGTAAATATAATTTAAAAATTATTCTAGTCACTACCTTGAATTCTGCATTTTAAAATATAGCCATGACAAGCTGGCGATTGTATATTACAGATAGCCATTAGTAACAAAGTGATCAAATTAACCCTTAGTACTGTAGACACACTGCAAGTTTCAAATAAATCTCTCTCCATATTCTCACCACTTGTCTGTAAAGAGATTGAGAATTAAGTTTTCCCTTCATCAAACAGTGCATTATTTCCCCACTCCCTCTGTTTGTGGGTTCTGACTTTGTAACAGCCTCAACAACACTGTTCTAAAGTTAAACTAGAAGCAGGGTTCATTTCACACACTCTTCGAAGCTGTGAGAGTGAGTACTCAAAGCCATCTGAATCACTTGACAGAATGCACGAGATGTATGGGTGTCCCTGCGACCAAGGTGATCTGGCAGAGGCATGCAAGTCATAAAGGGCCCTGCCCTGGTGATGTGATGAGATTGGTGGTTTGGTGATGCCCACTTGTGTGTAGGAAGGATGTAAGAGACTGTGCCCATGGACCATGCAGGGAAATGGTGGTGACGGTGGAGCCGGACGTAGACCCAGAGAAGTGCCAAGTAGTGCTGCCAGGTAACCATCTTGACTTTCATTTCGGGAACTAGCATCGTCGCATTTTCAAAGGAGGGGAAAATTGGAATCTGCATAGAAATGAGGTGAGATTAGCTATTATGCACAGAGATAAGTTAGTTACCATTCATTTGTAAGAATCAGAGCATACCACTTAAACCTTAAGGGGAATATCAAAATAATTTTTCTCTATGTTGGGAATCTGATCTTTCCATTCTCTCTGTATTTTCCCAACAATCTCACTCTTGCCCACACAACTCAAGGCAGTGAAAAATTCCATGCTTGGTCTGGAATCTGTGCATTGTAAAAAAATCTAATAAAAAGCATTAGATGGGCATTTTTATACATTTTTCATAATTCATTCCAAATAGATGCAGTGCCTAAAGATTGGCTGGTAACTAGTGTTGGAGCGATATGTAAAAAAGCAAATCGTGCATCTTCAGGGAAATATAGACCAAATAACAATGGCAGTAAGAAAAATAATGTCATCCTTACTAAAGGACAAAACAAAAAAATGCTTATTATCAGAAAATACAATAATGAAGTGTCAATATTTCAAAAGGTTTCAAAAGTGAAAATTTTGCAGTCCCAACCTCATTGAATTCTTTGAAAGGGGTTATAGTGAGAGTAGACAAGGGGAATTCAGTAGATACAATTTATGTACATTTCCAAAAGAACTTTGACAAGTTACCGTGTAATAAATTAAAGGAATACGGTGAGAACAGTACTTAGAGAGAATGGTGAGAATGTGGAACCTGCTCTTACTGAGAGTGCTTGAGACAAATTGTCTGAGTGCCTCTATGTGGTGGATCAATCAGAGTATGTTGGAGAATGCAATGTAGGGTTCTGTTGATATTTAAATTAGGAAGGATAGGAGTAGGCTCAACTTAAGTACAGCCACTAGCATGGATTGGTGAGGCTGAATGGCACGTATACTCATTCAGTGTAAGCTGATATAAAATGATCTTCTGAATTACATTCCAAAATATTCATCAGACAGACAATTTCAATGAGCAGCCTGGATTTACAATTACCTCCAACACCCAATATGCAGTTGTCAGCTGACAGTCACATTGTTATATCTTACCACAAAGACTGGTCTTTCTCAATGTCTTCCTTACGTTCCTCTATGGCATCTGCAAGAGCCCAACTAATGGGGAATCCTTCTTTGGCAAGTTTGATGCTTGGCTCAAATAACTGTTTCCATGGTAACCGTCCATGTCTTTGATGTGCTAATTGGTATCCTCGGATTTCACCAGGAACGGCTATGGAAAGTCCTCCTGTCGGTAAGTTCAAAATTAAACAACAAGCATGTTCTTAAAATGACACCATTCCAGTTCAGTGCATTGATTTACCAGTCGTCTGGTCATGTTTATCTCACGGACTAATGATTAGACCGAATGAAGAACTTGGTTATTTTGAATTGTTAAAATACTCCAAATAAACCAGGGTTTTCATCTTGGCATCAACATTTGCTGCTTCAAACAAACAATGGGAACAATGTTCCTTTCAGCTTCTTCCGTTTCCCATTTGTAATGAACTTGTGCAAAATTCTCTGAGCTGTTTAGGACCGCAGAGTGTGGTCA
>NW_025968536.1:0-24032 GCF_021869965.1 Rhincodon typus | reverse complement strand
GGGAGGTGGAGGTTAATGTGGACTGGAGGAAGAAGGGTTGGTTAGGAACCGGAGGAGGTGAATGGGGACAGTTGGAATAGGTGGATAGTGATAGGTGGAAGAAGAGGTGGAAGTGGACAGTTGAATGAGGTGGAAGTGAACAGGGGAGGAAGTACATTGGGAGGTGGATGGGGACAGGCAGCAGAGGAGGTGGATGGAAACAGCGGTGGGATGAGGTGGATATGGACGGGTGGAGAAGGTGGATAAGGACTAGTTGATCCTCTTGAGGATGAATCAGAGGGCTATTGGGCTGTTGGGATTGAGATATAGAGGGATTGAAATGGAGAGGGATTGGTGTAGAGGAATTGAGGTGTACGGGAAGTGGTTATGATCAGGAAACAGGAAACTTTCAAAGAGACAGGGGCATCAGAAGAGTCACAACGATATTGATATTTCAGATGTCAGATTTTTAACATTCTGCAACACTTTGCCCTTATATTTATAGTCACTAGTGTAATGTCCTTCACAACATTATCATCAGTATGCCTGCTCCATCAGATCCCCTCATAGATTTTCCTGTCACCTTATAGGTGTTGTGCTATACATGTACCAAATCCATTGTTAGTCACCAAAAACCAAAGAACTATGGATGCTGGAAATCCAAAACAAAAGCAGAAATTGCTGGAGAATCTCAGCAAGTCTGTCAGCATCTATGGAGAGAAAGCAAAGTTAATGTTAGGTCAGCTATCTGTTGTTCAATATAATGCAGTGCATTATATCAGCAACTGGCTTCAGATTAAACCCCCTTTAGAAGCCCCCTCTTGGAATTTTCTTCACTTGGCTACTTGATTTGGCTTCCTTCGGTTAATTGTGAAAGCTTTACCAGAGCTTGAGGTAGATGTGTGATCCATTCTCCTACTGCCTCTCACAACAGCCAAGCCTATTCTGCACGGCTGCCTGACAGTTCAAGTGCAATGTAACAGTGATTCAAAAAACATACACATCATTGTAACTGAGCAGGGTTGAAACCAAATTTCCAGCGAGTGTCATTCACCGCTATCATTCTCCCTGCCCCGACAGCTGATCAGCTAACGGTGTCAATTTTGGATCAGGGAGTATTCAGACTGCCTACTGCGGATCCAGCTGATCATGAAATCATGTGCTAGGTCAGGAACGAAACAAAATCCAGACTGCCATCTCAGGAATCCTTTTGGATGAGGTGCAAAACTCCAGGGTGGATGTGCAGGATTCCATGTTATTTGATCGTCAGCAGGGGGATTCTCCCCTGTGCCCTGGTTAATATATATCCCTCAGTCAGTACCTGACGCAGATTTCCTCGTCATATCTCTGGAGCACTGTCAGGTGAAATTGGCTTTGGCGTGATACCCTGATTGTGAACAGTGTGTTTCAGAATCAGACAGTTGCCAAGGAGAGTGATGGTATTGGTAGTGAGGAGGTGGAGTTTCTGATGGGGATCCTTATCAAAACAATGTCCACACTTCAAAATGACTGACCTAACTGTAACGCAGTTTAGAACGTTCTGGGCTGTGAAACTGGGGAAATGTACATCTTGTAATATACAGAATGTCATTAAAGAGAAAATCAGAGATGCATACAACAAGGGTGTACAGTAATCATGCGTGATTTTAATCTACATTTCTACATGACTGGGCAAAATACATTTGCAACAATACTGTCAATATATGCTAAGCTGGAAAAGCACAGCAGGTTAGACAACATACAAGAAGCAGGGAAGTCGATGTTTCAGACCAAAGCCCTTTATTAGCTGTGCTTTTCCAGCTTCACATTTATTGACTCTAGTTTCCAGCATCTGCAGTCCTTACTGTCTCCAGGCAACAATACTGTGGCAGATGAATTCTTGAAAAGAGTACAAGATGTCTTTGGACCAATAAATTCACAGAATCACAAATCATAGAATCCCAACAGTGTGAAAGCAGGCCATTTGGTCCATCAAGTCTACACCAACCCTCCGAAGAGCAACCCACCCAGACTCACCTCCCTAACCTATGCCTGAAACCCTGCATAAGTTGGGTATGGTATTGTACTGTGTCATGACCCACTTCAGAAAGACCACTGATATTCAAGCCCTCCTTCTCCTGGGTCATCTCAAAGTTAAAAATTTAATTTTTAGAAGTTTAATTAAATTAATGATTCAAACATTCCAAATTTTCCTGTTTGATGATCTCAGGTTTATAGAAAACAATGTAAAAAAAATTACTATTTACTGTAAGTAAACCAGTTCGAACTGCAGGAAAACAAATATGAGTTATTAATTTATAACTTCTAATTTAAACTCTACCCAACCTTAAACCCCTGTACATGCACACACAGACTCAGACAAACAAACAAACAGATATTATGGGTGGAGGAAGAAACATTAGGGGAACACTTTTCCAATGATACCAGTCCACAGAACTCGTGAGCTTTGCTTCTTTCAAATCATTCCAATCCTTTTATTTCCGAATCTATTTAGTTCTTTTCTGACAACACAGGGCAGTTGGTACACCAATTATTCTGTCTCCCAATCACTGGTTAGAGGCAACAGCTTAAAACAAATGGTGAGATATAATAGTTAGCCAACTTTTCATTCTTTCACTCCTTTACAAGGAGAGAGAGAAACTGTCTCTTGCAGTCTAGTGGCTATCTGCTTCAGTATTGTTCACACACGCACTGTCCAGCAGTCAATCAGAGTGCTGTTCTCATGTTGCTCTCTCTTAGCCCACACAACAAGTCCTGATCAAAAAAAAACAATCAACAGAGCCCTGAACGCACCCCCCATCTAATAGCTCATCAATGGTCAATCGTTTGAATTTGTACAGAAGGGTTTTTATGAAGAATTTAATGGGTTTGGAGACAATGATCAGTTCCATAAGCCTTTCAGCTAAGTTCGTTTTCGTGAAATCAAAATTTTGTGCCTTTTCATCGACATTGCCTATGAATTGGTCAATTATTTCACCTGGCTATTACCAGTATGACACAAACTCAACCATGTGTAACCTGAAAATGACCCAAATTTTAGGCTGGTCTACTAAACGCTGGTAATTCTTGCCAGGATCTTTGCAGTCATCATTATAAATGCCCAAGGAACTGATACTTTTCATTCCTTTGTTTCCGAAAGCAATAAAGAGTTTCACGGTCTGACTTTTCTCATGAACTACTTGTTGATCCATGAAGCAAAGATATATTATTCGATTAAATAACTGAAACTTTGCCACGATGTCAGTGGATTGCCAATCCATGCTTGGGTGTTTCTTTTCCACTTTCCACTTTGGAGTTCTATGCTCTTTAAAATTCCAGTGCACAAACCTGTAAAACAGTGTAATTGTGTTTTGGTGTTGGCTTCACTTTTCAGTTATTACTGCTTAAAAAGTAACAGACATATGCTTGTGTGTGAGGTTTCCACAAAACAGAACTTGGAATGGCATCACATGTGATGTTCTCATGGCTGTCATGCCATTTCTTGCAAAACAAAATGGTGAAATTGATTGATATACCTTGGAAATGTGGAGAATCGATTCCCTTTGTAACTCTGCCCTGTCATTATTGATAGACAGGCATCACCCTGCACTCTCTATGGGAATCCCCATGACCCAGCAAGGACCCCGATTCACAAATCAGATAGCAAGAGAGTACACTGCAGCACTGGGTCACCAGAAACGCCTGGAATTCCCATTCTTCAGCAGAGCTAAGATACTTACAAATACTGGTGCTGCAAATGATGTTGCTGTACATCTGAACAGATCTAGTCAGTTTGACCTTGGATAGTTAACTGTAAGTTCTGAACTCAAATAAATGATCAGTGATGATTAGGAAAAGACTTCACAATTGCCACTGCTTTTGCCATATGTTTGTATCAACTGACTACCACCATGATCGGTTTCTGGATAAAACACCACTGCTGGAATGATATTGTCTATGTGTTCCCTATACCATAAAGATTGTGTTCTTGTTGATACAGATGTCTTGAAGTTTATTAACAACACTAATGATTTACACTGCTATAAGATTTCAGACTTACACATTGTCCGGATTCTGTGCTTACTGACAACATAAAGCTAAGACACACTAACTGCGAGGAGCTTCTATTATTACTGATGCAACAGACAATGAGGTGGATCACTTTTTACTGGAACATCACAAGTCATGAAGCCATCTAACTGCCTTAAAGGTACACTATCTGAGTGGTTTAGAATCTGTCTAATAATATAACATCAGCCTTCTCTGATGCAAGTATATCACTCCTTAAGTAAGGAGACCAGAACCATAAGCAGTGATCTAGGTCCACCTTCATTAATGCCCTGAACAACTCAAGCAAGATCCCATACTTTAATAGTCTATCCCTATTTCAATAAATGCCAACATTTCATCTGCCTTTCAAATTATACTATACCCGCATGTTGACCTTTTCTCATCTTGTGTCTGGTACAAGGACACCCAGATCCTTTTGTATCACAGCATCCTGTAGTCTGATTCTAAATAATGTACTGCTTTTTTTAAATTCTTTCTGTCAAAACGTATAAATTCACATTTTCTCACATTCTACTGGATTGCCAAACCTTTGCCCACTCTCTTATATCTGTAGAGGAGATAGTAGGAACTGCAGATGCTGGAGAATCTGAGATAACAAGGTGTAGAGCTGGATGAACACAGCAGGCCAAGCAGCATCAGAGGAGCAGGAAAGCTGACATTTCGGGCCTAGACCCTTCTTCAGAAATATTTCTCTACACCTTGTTATCTCTTATATCTGTATCCTTTTTGTGTCTCCTTCATAATTTGTTTTGCTTGTACAGTCAATAGATTTGGCAGCAACATTCTCAGGCCCTTCATCCAAACCATTAGCCTAGATTATAAATTGTTACGGACCTAGCACTGATCCCTGTGGCGTGCTACTCGTTACATTTTTCCAACCTGAAAATGACCCATCCATCCTGATGCTGTTTGCTGTTAGTGAACCCTCTATTCATGCTGATTATACCACCCAACACCAGAGGCTCATATTCTGTGCATTAACCTTCAAATGGAACCTTATCAACTGCCTTTTGGAAATCCAAATACATCACATCTGTTTCTTCCCCTTTATCCACCCAGCTTGTTACATCCTCAAAGATCTCTAAGCGATTTTACAAACAGCTTTCCTTTTACAAAACCATGTTGATGCTGCCTGATTGCATTATAATTTCCTAATTTTTCTGTCTTAATAATGGAATCATGCACTCAGTAACCTTCCTGCCCCCACCACCCTGTTTCTTAAGTGCATCCCTACCAATGTTAATCCTTTTCACACACACTGTCACTGAGTAACACCCCTGCCCCTACCCTGTCTTCTACGTTAATAGCTGTGTTTATCCTGATGCGAACCCAGTTCACTCACATTGCTACTCATTGTCAATGATAAGGTCCTGTATAAACAGCAGGCTTTCTTTCTTTAAACTATTCTACTGCCTGCCAAGCAATTGCAATGCTGACTTGGTCAGCTATATGGACAATAGATTGAAGAATGCAGTATTGAAGTTGGATCCTGAGGGATTCTGAGGATTGGACAGGATCAGGAACTACTCCTAGAAACTTGCACTCGTGCCAGCTTACACCTGTAAGTGACCGGGAGAAATGCCTGGGCCAGAAAGTGTTTGAAAAGCATCCCTGAAATTTTGTCCAGCTTCCATTGTAAACCATGAACCTCTTGGCAATACAAATTTACATGGCATTCAAACATCCTTTTCCTGATTCAGGGGAATACAAAGTGGGTTTACAGCTCTCCCTCTGTCTTTAGGAGTCATTGCCTTCTATATTCTTTGAGCAGTCTCCCTGTTCTCTGGGCTGGAATCACATGACAGCAGCTTAGGGCCACACTAGTTAAGACATTAAGCGATTGTACAGACTGCATGTGTGCCAGCTGTAAAAGCAATCTCCTTCTCCGTGGATCCCAGCCGACTGGGAATTACTGCTGCACATTCACTGTTGTCAGGCTCGTGCCTTGAGAAATTTCCATCGCTGATTTCTCCCTTTTCACATCCAGGCCCAGTCTCCTTCACTCGTCCCAGTTCTCCCAGATGTTGGCTGTGGATCTTTGAGTGCTTTATTTCCATTCCTGTGTCGCCCATTTCCCATCAATGGCCCCCTCCCACTCAGCAACATTCCAACAAAATATACTTGATGTTTCAGCGCTGTTTGAGAGGGGCTGGAGAGAGCTGTGGGGCACTGCTGCAGGGAACAACGATGTTGTTAGTCCAGTGCATTGGGCCAATTCCACAGATTGCACAGGCGTTGGACACAGATGAAGAACATCCCCATGAAAAGCCACTGCTCCCAGCTTCCTGTTCAGTTGGAAGCTGGGCACAGCCCACACTAGAACAAAAAAATGTTCTTGTTGTGCTTTATCCTGGATTAAAAATGGAATGCAGGCAAATTGAGGCTGAGACTTTGGTCTGGGACCAGGAAGAAAGGAAGGTGCCAAGGACTCAGGCTGTAGGATTAACCAGCTTCACAGGATTTGTGATGGAATCTAATCCGTTCCTTTTCAGAGAGAGACTGGGTGTTTCAGTATATCACAGCCACAGTCTGGATCAGAGGTCAGATCTTGACCTTTGTAACTAGTTACTGCCCAAATAAGGGACACCACCTGAGTTTACATGTACTGGGCAGGTGTTTGCATTTTTAAAGCACTTTACAGTCAACTTCAGTGAGGCCACTGTTGTAATTTGGGAAATATGGCAGCCATTTTGCACATACAGTCCCACAAACAGCAATGGCAAGGAGCACATAATCTGCTTTGGTGAAATTGATTGAGGGATAAGTATTGTCTAAGACTCTCTGGAGTATTCCTCTTTGCTGTTTCCAATAGTGTCATGGGATCATTTGTATCCAGGATGTAGAGATCGGGTTTACTGAATATGCAGATGAGCCTCTGAGGTAGGCTGCAATGTAACAGTGACCTCAGCAGTCATAGATCATAGAATCATAGAAGATCATAGAATCCCTACAGTATGGAAACAGGCCCTTCGGCCCAAAAAGTCCACACCGACCCTCAGAGCACCCACCCAAACCCATCCCCCTATAACACACCTAATCTACACATCCCTGAACACTGCGGACAATTTAGCACCGCCAATCCACCTCGCCTGCACATCTTTGGACTGTGGGAGGAAACCGGAGCACCCGGAGAAAACTCACGCAGGCACAGGGAGAATGTGCAAACTCCACACAGACAGTCGCCCGGGGGTGCAACCAAGCCCAGTTCCCTGGCGCTGTGAGGTAGCAGTGCTAACCACTGAGCCACCGTGCTGCCCCATTTGATAGAGACTTTGCTAGAAGGCCAAAGCTCGAGTCGCTGAGGGAACAGAGGCCTCATGCGGGCTATATAGTTAATAAATAGTGCATGAAGAAACATCTTGAGCTTATCTGAACAGGTGAACCCACACTAAAACACGCCAGAGACAGCAAAAGGGGAAATTAGTTTATTGTCTCATCTGAAACGCAGCAGTTAGTCAGTTAGTTAATATAACACAAATGTGACCATTGCCGCAACAGGAAACCATTCAGCCCCTCAGACCCTTCAATGAGATCACAACTCATCTGCAACTCAACTCCATGTCCCTTCAATCCATATCCATTATCTGTGATGCAATAACATTGTTCTCTGATTTATAACCCAATAAATGGCCTGACGTGTGCGCGCGCACACACACACACACACACACACACCTGGAATTGGGATGCAGAGCAGAAGCTGGCACACTGGAGCAGTACTGAGGGACTGCCACACAGCCAGAGACACTGGTTATTGGTTTAGACATTGAACTGAAAGTCTCGCTGCCTATCAGAGCAAAGAGATCCCCTGTTGCTGTTTAAGAGCAATAGCCATTCTCCCTGCAATTGTCAGCGTCTTATCATTCAATTGCAAACACATTTTGTTGTCACTGCAGTGACTGCACTTCCAACGTTTTCATTGTTTGTTGAAATTGTTGTGATATCCTGGGGTCACAAAAGGTGCTATATCAATTCAAATCTTCCTTACATTCCCAATTCCTTTATCATATGGTGAGGATGTAAGTTGGGGTGGTGTTGTGATGGGAAACCAGGGTGACATTTTCAGGCCCTAATGACCTCCCCCTTTTCCTAAAGAAAGGAATTATGAGCCGTAAACTCAGATTAATAAGAAAGTAAAACACTAACTGATTGCTCAGAGTATTAAACCTGCGTTCTAACACCACAAAGTTCTCTGAAGAATCAGTCAAACGATCAATGCAGAAACAGGCCCCTTTGACCCAACAGGCCTACTCTGCACATTTCTCTTCCCTGCTCAACCCAACTCCAACTTCCCCCATCAACACTTCCTGCCATTACTTTTCTCCTTTATGTGTTTATCAAGCTTCACTCTAACCCCATCCCTGAGGTTATTTCCTTCACAGTCCTCAGTGGAAGCAGTCCTGTAACTCTAAGCAACTCTCTGGGTGAAGGTGTTTCTCCTCTGAATTCGTAATTGGATGTGTTTTGTGGCTATCCTGCTTTCATGAACTCTAGTTTTGGTTTTGACCAGGAAGCAGATACATTTTCTTTATATCTAACCCCATCAGGCCCTTTCAGAATTGGAAAGACCTTTGCCAGTCTTCTGTTTGAAAGTGAAAATATCTCTAATAGACCTGGTTGAGAGAAAGGTGTACGAAGCCCTGCATTTAACATTGTACACAATTACACATAACAATCTCAGTGTGTGCCAGCATTTGTGAACACAATGGATTGCTTATATATAAAGAAAAATGTCTGGTATAAATCAATGCTGCAAGCACCTGCCAACAATTTGTCATTCTCTCTTTGCAGTGAAAAGAAAACTGAACTGAAGCTGCAAAGCCCTTTCGCCAGCTCAGTACAACCACAATCACAAAAACCCTACAATATTGTGTTAACGCTGTAGTTGTTTTGTGTTAAAGACTTTCGGGATTCACACTTGTGGTGAGTCCGGTCATGTTTGGCTGCTGCCGGGGAATTGAAATTTGTTTGGTTGTTAAAAAAGTGAACAAATCCACTGTTTCCATTGTCTATACCATACAGGGAAGTTGGATATTCGCAGAGGGACAACAGCCAATGGGTCCCATAAGCAAGTGGTTTCAGTTGTCAAGATTTACTGTACAACACTAAAAACTGCATCGTCTCGCAGGCTTCCATATGGAAAAGCCATCCCTCTGTTTCCCTTGCCTCTCTTTACTAGTTCAGCTGGCCAGGATCAATGGGACAATGCACTGGGAACAGAGTTGGCAACCCTGCAGGATTGCACTTGGAATCTCTGGGAATGAAAGGTTAACCTCCTAAACATGGCTGTGAGCGACATGGGACAATGTTTGCAGATTCCGTTGGTTAATTTTGTCAAAGGCTGCAAGACTTTGTAGCGACTGGTGGAGGGCAAGCTGTCTGAATAGAGCAGAGAAAGACTGGAGGACATGTGACAAAGACACCAGGAATGCATCCAACCGGAGTTGGCAACTCCACACCCCCCCCTCATTGGGCTTGACATGGAAACAAAAATCACAGGCAATTAGTTTCTGTGCAGAGTTGTCCTGTAGGACTATGCAGGTGTTAAAGATTTAAACACACGTTTGAGTTTGCAGAGAAAGGATTTTTTTTTATTATTTGGCTTTGCCAGATTGGATTTCAAACTAAACATTACAGAACACCATGTTATAAATATCTTCAAACATTTGGATCTTGTTAATGTGGGGCTATTACGGAAATCTGCTGGATGGCCATCGTTGGTGTGGCAGTGTTTAAAAGAAAATATAACTGAGAGAGAAGAGGTACAAAGTTGTCAACATTGAAAAACTCTCAGAAACAAAACACAATGCGGGCGTTATCTGGCCAGAAATCAGACTGATCCGTAAACCATTGTCGATTGGTGTAAAATCCCATATCATTCAGAAATATCCTTCAGGGAAGGAAATCAGCCATCCTTACCTGGGTCCTCTCTCTCTCTCTTTCTCTTGCTTTCTCCCCACCTATCACTGTTGATTTCCCTTATTTAGTGGCTGACCGTCTATGTTGTGCAAATCACCTGTGCAAACCCTCATGGCCAATGCCCACAGGCAGCTGTTCATGATGACAGGATGATCACTGTCCCACCTCCATCGGAGGATTAGTTCAACAACAATATTTCTAACAAACACCTTCTTATTTTCACCAAAAATATACTAATGATAAGGTCATGTGGTGCCCAATAAAGCTTTGTCATCAATTATGTCCTCACCGATTCACATGTTTTCATATCCTGGAGATCTGTTTCTATTTGCAGGAGGCTGTGGTAACACGCAGGCTACACAGAAAATGTTAAACATGAAATAGCGAAAGAGTTTCAGTTTTAAAAAGGAACCCAATTTCCAACTATACTGCGCCCCCCCCCACCCCGAGTAGTGAATTAGTGCTTCATGTTGAGCAATGGAGGAAGCACTGAGGGTGGCAAGGGAGCAAAATGTACTCTGGGTGGGGGATTTCAATGTCCACCACCAAGAGTGGCTTGGCAGCAACAATACTGATTGAGCTGGTTGGGTCTGAAAGGAGATAGCTGCTAGATTGGATCTGCGGTAGGTGGTGAGGGAACCAACAAGACAGAACAAAATATTTGACCTTATCCTTACCAATCTGCCTGCTGCAGATGCATCATACATAACAATATCAATAAGAGTGAGCACTGTACAGTCCTTGTGGACACAAAGCCCCACCTTCACATTGAGAATACCATCCATTGTGTTGTGTGGCACTGTCACTGTGCTAAATGGGACAGATTTGGAACTGATCCAGCAACTCTAGCATCCATGAGGCACTGTGGGCCAACATCAGCAGCAGAATTATATTCCAACACAATCTGCAACCTGATGGCCTGGCATATTCCGCACTCAAACATTGCATCAAGCCAGGGTATCAATCCTGGTTCAATAGAGAGTGCAGGAGGTTATGCTAGGAGCAGCACCATGCATACCTGAAGATGAGGTATCAACCTGGTGAAGCTACCAAATAGGACTACTTGCATGTCAAACCACGTAAACAGCAAATGATAGAGCTCAGGGATCATGAAGCTGATGGATCAGATCTAAGCTCTGCAGTTGTGCCATATCCAGTTGTGAATGATGGTGGACAATTAAACAACTCACTAGAGGAAGAGGCTCCACAAATACCTAGAAGGGCAAGGGTAGCATATACCTAGGAACACCACTACCTACAAGTTCCTATCTAAGCCACTCACAATCCTGACTTGAAAATATATTGTCATTCCTTCCCTATCCCTGTGTCAAAATCTTGGAACTCCCATCCTAACAGCATTGTGAGTCTACCTACACAAAATTGATTTCAATGGTCCATGAAGGCAGCTCACCATCAATTTCTCCCAGGCAGTAACACCCACACATTATGAGTAAATTGAAATATGCAGAAACACTTTTTTTCTCTACAACAGAAGGAAGGTCATTGAATGAGCAGCTGAAGCAGCTCTTTTGTCCATGTTTCAACTAAGGCTATAATGTGGTCAGGAGCCGAGAGGTCCTAGCTGAACCCAAACTGGGCATCACTGAGCAGATTATTGCTTAGCAGGGGCTGCTTGATAGCACCATTGGTAACACCTTCTGTCACATTACTGATGATCAAAAGTAGACTAATGGAGTGGGGTTTAATTGGCTGGGTTGTATTTGTCCTGGTTTTTCTCATGGATGCTGGTATCTATCTGAGTTGGTGCCTGCGTTTGTGACAGACTATGTTTGCATCAGTGTGTGTGTAAGTCTGGATGTATCTGCTTTGTATCTGTGTTTGTGTATGTGTTTATGTCTGTGTGTATTTGTTTTAGTGTATGTGTATAAATGTATCTGTTGGTGTGTATCTGTGTGTATGTGTATGTGTGTGTGGCTGTGTGCATGTATGTAAGTATGTGTATATCTGTATGGGTGTTTGTTTATCTGTCTCTTGCGTGTATGTGTAAGTGCATGTGTGTGGACGGATATGTGTACATCTCTATGTGTGAGTGTGTGTGTATCTGTGAGTCTTTGTGTGTAGATGTGTGTGTGGGTATGTGTATATCTGTGTGTGGGTGTATATACATGTCTGTATGTATATCTGTGTGTTTGTTTGTGGGGTTATGTGTATTCCTGTCTCTCCATGTGCGTATATCTGTGTTTGTGCGTGTGTGTGTGTGTTTGTGCGTGTGTGTGTATATCTGCGTGTGTGTATGTATGTGTGTACATGTTTGTATATCTGTGTGTGTATCTGTATGTGTGTGGGTGTGTGTGTGCCTATTGACATTTTCCCAGTGTATTTAAGCAGAGAGTATTGCGTCTGTGCATTTCTTAATGATACTCTCACAGTATAAAGTCTAAAGGGAAACCCCACAGAGGATCAACCCATTTACAGCAGAATGATTGACGAAATCTCCAGTGACAGAGTCGAAAGGTCTTTTCTCCAATGCCGTGTTCTCCACATCCTGAGCAACATCGCTGTAAATTCAATCCATCCCAGAACAAAGAATTCCTTTTAGTTCTCCCATTGGTCCACCCATTAATGGTGTGCTCAGAGAGCTGTGAAAGTACAGATTGTGCTAGATTCCTGGCCTGCACTGAATTGAGCAAACCCACACGGAATATTACACACTAACAACATGCAAGGGGAGAAAACTCTCACCAAAGTTCACTCTGAATTTTAGCTCTTTGATGTACACCACCAACGGTGGAGGTATCCGTGCAATCTCTTTTAAACCTTTGTTTTATTAGCCAAAGTGCTAATTGGCAACCTTGGCCCAATGAAAATGCATTCACCTTTGACTCCAAGGGCTGAGGGTTCAAAGACCCATTCTCAGGGCTTTAGGACAGAATCAAGGCAGACCCCAGGCACTGTTGATGAAAATACATGTGGGGGGTTACTCTAGGAGTGGGGGGCAGCACCCACCTCCTGGCTGGAATTGACAAAGTCAAGATGAAAGCTATACCAAATGGTGGGAGAGGATTATGGTTTTGCTTCAGTTATGAGCAAAAGTGCAACGGGTGTAGCTTGACCTAGGGCATGAGTTCCATTTTCCCCAAGAGAGTTGCAGCTGAAGTTTGGAAAGGGGGCAGGGGGAGAAAGTCATCACAGATTGAAGGAGTGAGGGAGAGGGAAGAGTTTCAGAGATTGAGCAAGTGAGGGAGAGGGAGGTGTGATCAGGGAGTGAGCGAGGGAGGAGTGTTGGAGATTGAGGAAGTGAGGATAAGGAGAATGGTCAGAAATTAAGGGAGTGAGGAAAGGAGGAGTGGTCAGAGTTTGAGGAAGTGAGGGGACGGGAGGAGTGTTCAGAGTTGACAAAGTCTATGATTGATATTATGGGAGCAGAGAGATTACAAGGAAATTGGATGATCAAAGGGGTGACTGTTGACATGTGGGTAAAAAGAATTGTGTTTATGTAACACCTCTGTCCGACCACCAGTTGTTTCAAAATGCTTTACAGCAAACGAGGCATTTTTACAATATAGTCACAGTTGTAATATAGGTAAGACAGTTGTTAGTTTATGCACAGCAAGATCCCTTAAAAGTGTAAAGTTAAGTAACCATAGTCCTGCCTTCACCTGATGGTCACCATCCTCAGGTGAGGGGAGAGGTGAAAAGGAGAGTCCTTCATGGTAACCCCAGTCTGTTTGGAAATTGAATTAATGGTGGTATTGCTGTGCTTTGCAAACCAGCTGTCCAAACTACTGAACGAACCAACCCCCAACAAGGTTACATGATAATGGCCAGTGCTGTTGATTGAGATGGTACCAGCATATCTATGAATGGAGAGGTCGAGGGAAGTTGGAGAGTTATTGAATTGAGAAGAAGCAGGGTGATGGGAGCTAAGGAGGAGATTGATGATGTCAAGGTTTAAGTGAATGAAGAAGTGAAGGGACAAAGAGATTCCTGTTGTTAACCTCATCTCTTTTGTAAACTCACCATCTCTTTTTGGTTGAAGATGGTCAGGAAAGACAATTAAAGAAAGGCATGAATAGGCAAGTGTTGAAGACACACACTGTTTTGTTTGGAGTCTGCAGAATTAGCAGCATGCCCCTGGCTTCCTCATGATATTGAAGGACTTGTTAGATGTATACTTTAATCACACTCTACACTCACCACAAGAATTTATGTCTGACCATTAACAGTGTAATTACCTTTTAAACAAAATGTAACTGTCAACAAAGTGGTAATCAATTCCTCAAAGCAAGAAATTGAATCATTCAAACCATGGAGTTTATTCTCAAATTTAACATTATTATAAAATGCAAAAGTTAAATGATTACATATTTTATTCCATTTCCTGTCCGTCTCTTATTTCATTTTAATATCTGATTTGGCTTTGATTTATCTCCTACTCTATTATTCCTTTATTTTGTTTGCAATCCCAACATGGGACTGAGTAAAATTTAAATTTAGTTAAATCTAGAATAAAAAGGTCAATCAATGCTGTTAGTTCAGAAATTACTGGATTATCATGAATACCCATATGGTTCACTCATGCCTTTTAGTAAAGGGTATCTGCCATCCTTACCTGCTCTGACCTACATGTTACTCCAGACCAACAGCAATGTGGCTGATTATTAACTATCCTCTGACTGAGCCAAGCAAGACACTCACTGTATCAGAGCACAAGGGACAATAAGAATGGTGCTGGACAGACTACCTGTCATTGAGCATGACAATGACGCCTTTAGACCTGTCCACCCTACAAAGTCCTCTTCTCTAACATCTGGGGCTGGTCCCAAAATTGGAAGAGTTGTGCCACAAACTGTCAAGCAATAATTTGATACAGTCACACTCAGCAAATTATACTCCTCGGGCAATAGCTCTGTGACCCTGGGAGTCCTCGACGTCAACTCCAGACCCCATGAATCTCCTGGCATCAAGTCAAACATAGGAAAGGAAATCTCCTTATGGTTACCACGTACCATTTTGCACTGCACCGCCCCCCACCCCTAACATCGTTTGATTAATCTGTCCTCTTCCAGGTTGAACAACACTTAGAGGAAGCATTGGAGTTGGCAAGGGTAGAGAATTTACACTGGGTGGAGGATTTCAATACCAACCACCAAGAATGGCTTGGCAAAGCCACTGTTGACTGAGCTGGTTCAGTCCTAAAGGATATATCCGCTAGACTGCGGCAGTGGATTACATTGCCAAATCTGCTGGCTTACAGTGGTTCTGTTTTTCTCTGACACATGCACTCTGCACTGCTGAATGCCTTCTCTCCAAAGCTTTTTCCTACTTCCCATTGGACAATGACACTAGTATTGAACATCAAGCCATTATTTCCAGGACTGTCAATGATCTTCCCTTCATTGTGTCCAAACCTCAGTTTCACAATCCAAAAAAAGCCCATTTCTACTTCTATCCCAAAATGCACAAACATGACTGCCAGGGCAGATTTATGGTTTCAAACTATTCCTGCCACACTGCATTATTTCTTCCCATCTTGATTCCATCTTTTCTCTTCTTGTTCAGTCTTTCCTAGCCCAGATTCTCAAATTTTCCAACTCTGAACATCAGTTCAACAGCTTTCAGGCCTAAACACCTCCTCTTCACTATATGCACATAATCTTCCCTGAGGAGAGGTTTTTAACTTGAAACATTAATTCTATGTCTCTCCAGTTACACAGAATCTTATATGTTGCGGTAAGAGCACACCTTATTCGTCTAAATTTTAATGAATAAAAACATAACCTATCTAATTGTTTTTGATAAATCAATCCCTTCATAACAGCAGTCAGCCTAAAGAATCACTTTTGAATTGCCTTCAAATGTCTGTATATCATTATTAAATACAAGGTTCAAAATTGTGCACAATATTCTAGCTGTGGCCTCACCAGCATGCTATACAATTATAATAAGACCTCACTGTCTTTAAATTCCAAACCCCTATCAATAAGCACCAAAATTTCAACTGCATCCTTAATTATTTGCTGCACCTGCATGCTAACTTTTTGTGTTTCATGCACACATACATTCATGTTCCTCTGCACCTTTCTAGATTCTCTGTCCATTTAAATAATAGTCTGCCTTTTGATTCTTCCTATCAAAGTGCATGACCTCACATTTTCCTAAATTAAACTTAATCTGCTAAGTCTTTTCCTACTCACTCGACCAATCTGTATCCTTATGTCCTCATCACAACATGCCCTCACATATTTCTGTCTCACCAGAGGCAGTGAATATATTACATTCTGCCCCCTCCTTCAAGTCGATTCTATAAATAGTAAATAATTAAGAACAGATCCTTAGGGTACTCCACTAGTTACATATTTCCAACCTGAAAAAGACCCATTAATCCCTACCCTCTTGTCTTCTGTGTGTTAACTAATCCTCAATCCATGTGAATACATTACCTTGGAAATATATCACTGTTCCTTCAGTGTCACTAGTTTAAAATCCTGGAATTTCCTCCCTAAGAGCATTGTGGGTCTACCTACAGCACATGGACTGCAGCAGTTTAAGAAGACAGCTCGTCACCACTTTCTCAAGAGGTATCAGATATGAGGCAACAAATATGTGTCCTAGGCAGTAACTCACAAATCCCACAATGAATGGAAAAATCTCAATGTCTGATTAAGAGGGGAGGTGATGGCCTAGCGGTATTATCACCAGACTTAATCAGAGACCCAGATAATGTTCTGGGGACCTGGGTTCGAATCCCGCCATGGTAGATGGTGGAATTTGAATTCAATAGATATCTGGAATTAACAATCTAATGATGACTGTGAATCCATTGTCAATTGTTGGAAAAACCCATCTGGTTCACTAATGTTCTTTAGGGAAGGAAACTGCTATTCTTACCTGGTCTGGCCCTACATGTGACTCCAGACCCGCAGCAATGTGGTTGATTCTTAACTGCCAGATGGGCAATAAATGCTGCCTAGCCAGTGATGCCCTCATCCCGTGAATGAATTAAGATTTCAGGGTGTGTTAACACTTTCAGCTGCTAACCATTACAGCAATCTCTGCCGTACCAGTTGCTGCAGCAACTTTAATGCATTGAGAAACCACTAAACAACTGCAGAATAAAATCTGTCGGTGCTCCCTCTGACAGCTCTGGTGAGGGCATCCTTTCTGCTGCTGAACAGATGTGAGGCTTAGAGAGGGTGTGAAATAGTGTGTGAAACTCCTGAGGTGGTAGCGTTGTCACCAAATTGCTTGCTGATTGGCATCGGGAATGAGCCTGTTCCGTATTCCTCCAGCAGGCTCCCTGGATCTACTGCCCTCACCAAGACGGTATCTGCTGACATCATCCAAGACAGGTGTCTTCTGCTGGAGATACTAGTTTAGACACCACCTCATACTTCCAGCAAGTTATAGCACAACAAAAGTCTTGAAATTGAAAGACTGCAGGAAATAACGTGCTAGAATCGTATGATTTTTGTCTAAGTCCGAGCTACATCAAGCTTTTGTGGAGGGTCTGTCTCCATGAGGCCTAGCAAGTACTCTCACCCCATTTTACCAAACTTATTATTTACCCACCACACCACTATGGCATCTGTCACATCCAGTTTCTATCCCCGTCTAAATTAAATGTATAAAATTCTAACACGGTTGGACAGACTAGATGTAGGGAGGATATTTTCTCTGGTTGGGGAGTCCAAATCCAGGGGCACAATCTCAGGATATGATTAGGCCATTTAGGACTGAGACGGAGAAACATTTCTTCATTCAGAGGATGGTCAACCTGTGGAATTCGCTACGACAGAAAGCTGCGGAAACCAAGACACTTAAAATATTTTATAAAGGGATAGATAATTTTTTAGAATTTAAAGGCATCAAGGGGTATGGAAAGAAAGTGGGAATATGGCATTGAGAGAGAGAATCAGCCATGATCGTATTGAATGGTGGAACAGGATCGAAGAGCTAAATAGCCCAGTTTCTATGAAACACAGAAACACGCACTCATTATAAATCAACTGAACTTGGAACTGAAATTACAAAGAGGAAGCAATATGATCCCAGAGCTAAGGAAAAATCAATTTTCACTTAAAAGCAGTCACCTGCTTCATGGAAGCAAAGACCCCCTGGGCTATTTGCAAAAGACAAAGACCAATTAGAAATAAAGAACAGGGTAGTTTAGTCAAGTTGCTTTCCATTCAGAACAGCAAAATTACTTCAATAAAAAAAAAACGATTTACCTCACACTGTACTGAGTAGTGAAATCCTGAGTGATTAAAGTTTGCTGCTCAGTCAATTCCCACAATATGACAGTGTCGGAAGCAGTTCAGAGAAGGTTTACTAAATTAATACCTGGAATGAGTGACTGCCTTATGAGGAAAGGCTAGATAGGCTGGGCCTGGAGTTTAGAGCAGTCAGAGGTGACCTAATTAAAACATATAAGATCCTTAGGGGACTTGATCAGGTAGATGTGGAAAGGATGTTACCTCTTGTGGGAGAATCTAGAACTAAAGGTCAAGTTTGAGAATAAAGGATTGCTCATTTAAAACAGAGATAAGGGAACTTTTTTTTTCTTGGATTGTTGTGAATCTTTGGAATTCCCTTCCTAAAAGTCAGTAGATGCAGAATCTTAAAATATTTTTAAGGCAGGGGTAAATAGGTTCTTGATTACCGAGGGGATGAAAGATTATTGGGGGTGTTCTGGAATGTAGAATTGAGGTTAAAATCAGATCAGACAATGATGCAGTAGGTTTGAAGGCCAAGCGTGCTACTATTATTCCTTGTTTGTACGCTCATATGACAGGATACGATTGAAAACTTTGATTTGGAATGCTTGTGTTGTGACTTTTATGTTTATATGGTAACAAAGTGGACACGTGGTGGTCAGTATCAGAGGGAAGGTAGAGAGTATGAGGCTGTTAGTAAACGGAGAATTAGGTTTATAGTCATGAATAACACAGTCAGTTGAGATCAGCCTGAATGCCCAGAATCAGAATTCCAGAATTGTTACAACTTAGAAGGAGTCCGTTTAGTCCATTGTGTTTGCACAGTCTCTCCAACTGAGTAATACACTTGTAGCCACTGCCGCTGCCTTTTCCCTATTGCCTTGCACATCCTTTCTTGACAGATAATTATCCAATTCCCTCTTCAATGCTTCAAATGAACCTGCCTCCATCATAATCTCAGGCAGCGCATTCCAGATGTTGACTGCTTACTGCATGAAAATCTCCTTCACGTGTCTTCATTGCCTCTTTTGTCAATTATGTTAAAAAAGTGTGTGTTAATATAACATATACAATATACATTAGATATACACGCTAGGCAATTGTGACTTCTTACTGAGCATCCTATTTCCTCCTCCATCTTCCAGCTGCTTGACCTGCTGTGTGCAGCCTCTATACCTTCTCCAGCTGTGCTCAACTTCAGAAGTGGATACATTCTGGTGCACCCATGCCTGGGAGTAACTGATTTGTACAAAAGCCTTGCAGTCAACAAAAAGCTCTTCAGCACCTGGCACACCACTCCCTGGAGACTTTAGAAAATGTAAAACATTCTGAAAGACAAAAATGCGAACAGAATGTGTCAGCTGGAGTGTGAAAGCCCAAAGTAGTAGTGGTGGCACCATTTGAGTATTCCATGCTCCTTGACTTCATGATTTGCCCATTCTGTACACCTCCAGTTGGCACTCCCTGTCATATGCCCACATCCATATGACGTCTGGTGCATTTCAACCTTAGAGAGTACATGTGTTCCGTGAGAATCATTTCAGAAATCCAAAGGATGCTGATAGTGCCTCAAACAAAACAGGCAGACCTAACCCTAGCGCTGGGGCTGGAGTCACATTTAGTCCAGACCGAATCAGAACAGAAGGCTTCGTCCCCTGAGCAACATTGACTTGGATTTTAACAACAACCCATCAGCTTCCATGATCATTTTAGTGGCATCACCCAACATATCCCTCGATTAACCTGGTTCATGTGTGGAATAAACTGCCAGAGGAAGTGATTGATGCAGGTACAGTTACAACATTTAACAGACATTTGCACAGGTACATGAATAAGAAAGGTTTAGAGGACTATGGGCCAAACACAGTAAATAGGACTAGTTTAGTTTGAGAAACTTGAAGGGTCTGTTTCTGTGCTGTGTGACTCTACAACTCTAGAACACAATGAGTTTGAACTTGTGCTATCTGTGGGGTATTCTCTAATCCAAACAATTATAACCGCAGAAATAGAAAGAACTGCAGATGCTGGAGTCAGTCAATACAGTGTAGAGCTGGAGGAACACAGCAGGTCAGGCAGCATCAGATGAGCAGGAAAGAGAACATTTCAGATTTACACCCTTCATCTGGACTGGGGAGGGGAGACGAGCTTGGAAATAAATAGAGGGAGGAGATGGGGCTGGGGAAAGTAGGTGGGATGGTGATAGGTGGATGCAGGTAGGGGGTTGTGGTGCTAGGTTATGGGAAGGGTGGGGTGGATAGGTGAGAAAGAAGATGGACAGGTTGTGTCGGATCAAGGAGGTGGGGATGACAGAGAGGGTTGGACATGGGATGAGGCCGGGGGTGGAGAGATTTTGAAACTGGCGAATTCTATGTTGAGCCTATTATCTATGTTGAGCTCCCAAGGCAGAATATGAGGTGTTGTTCCTTCAGTTTATGTGTGGCGTCATTGAGACACTGGAGGAGGCCCAGGATGGACATGTCACCAAAGGAGTTGGAGGGGGAGTTAAAATAGTTGGTGACTGGAAGGTGTTGTTGATTATAGCGTACAGAGCACTGACGCTCAGCAAATCGCGTTTGGTCTCACTGATGTAGAGGAGACCAAATCGGGAGTTATCGATACAGTAGACTAGGTCGGAGGATGTACAGGTGAATCCCTATCAGATTTGGAAGGATTGTTTGGGGCCTTGGACAGAGGTGACAGGAGTGGTGTAGGGGGCAGGTGTAGCACTCCTGCTGTTGAAGGGAAAGGTGTCGGGTGTGGTTGGATTTGGTGGGGAGTCTGGAGTGGACGAGGGAGTCACGGAGTGGGCAGTCCCTACGGGATGGGGAAGGAAATATCTCTTTGGTGGTGGGGTCAGATTGCAGGTGACAGAAGTGGCAGAGGATGACAAGCTGGATACAGAGGTTAGTGGGGTAGTATGTGAGGACCGGGGGACTCTGTCCTTATTTTTGTTGGGGGGAGGGGGTTTGAGAGCACAAGTGCGGGAAATGCAAGAGATGCAGTTGAGGGCATTATGAAGGGGGGAAGTTACGGTCCTTAAAGTAGGAGGACATCTGAGATGTCTGGGAGTGGAAAGCTCCATCTTGGGAGCAGATGCGGCGGAGGTGGAGAAATTGGGAGTATGGGATTGCACTCTTACAGGAGGATGGGTGAGAGGAGGTGTAGTCAAGGTAGCTGTGGGAGTCAGTGAGTTTGATGTCGGTGCTGAGATGGTTACCAGAGATGGAGGTGGAGAGGTCCAGGAAGGGTTGGGATGTGTAAGAGATGGTCCAGGTGAAGTTGAGATTGGAGTGAAAAGTATTAGTAAAATTGATGAACTGTTCAAGCTCCTCATGGGAGCACGAGGCAGCATTGATACAGTCATCAATGTAGTGGAAGATGAGGTGGGGGAGGGTGCCAGTGTAACTACGCAAGAGGTAGTGTTCCATGTATCCTATGAAGAGGAAGGCATAGCTCGGACCAATGCAGGTACCCATAGCCAACCCTCTAATCTGTAGGAAGTGGGAGGAGTTGAAGGAGAAGTTGTTAAGGATAAGGACAAGTTCCATTAAGTGGATGAGGGTGTCGGTGGAGGGGGACTGGTTGGGCCTGCGGGAGAGGAAGAAACGGAGGGCTTTTAGGCCATCTACATGGGGGATACTGGTGTAGAGAGACTCGATGTCCATGGTGAAGATGATGCGTTAGAGGCTGGGGAATTGAAAGTCTTGGAGGAGTTGGAGGGTGTGAGTAGTGTCCCAAATGTAGGTGGGAAGTTCCTGGGTCAGAGGAGAAGAACAGAGTCAAGGTGGGAGGAGATGAGTTCAATGGGACAGGAGCAGGCAAAGACAATGGGTCGGCCGGAGCAGTTGGGTTTATGGATTTTGGGAAGGAGATAGAAACAGGCAGTGCGGGGTTGGGGAACAATGATGTTGGAGGCTATGGGCGGGAGGTCTCCTGAGGTGATGAGCTTATTGATGGTCTGGGAATTGATGGTTTGGTGATCAGGGATGGAGTCATATTTGAGGGGACGGTAGGAGGAGGTGTTGAAGAGTTGGCACCGGGCCTCAGCGATGTAGAGGTCAATGTAGAGTGCTGCACCTCCCTTATCAGCAGTTATCAGAGCGGTCTCTCCTGGTGAGCCTCCCCGCTACCATTCACGATGAACATCAGATGACCCAAAATCTGCAGTCCACATCCAGACCCATACCAAGTGCCATCCACCAACCACACCTGGGGCTACTTTGGTTCCTGTTTTGAACATGCAGCATTCTTCAGTGAGTCCTGTGTTCCTCTGATTGTGTTGTGTATCTCAGGCTCCATCACTTCATCATTGGTGGCCATTCTTACAGCTGTTCTGGATCTATACTGGGAATTCTCAAACAGCTCTGTCACAAAAATGCCCATACAGCCTTCAAAAGATGAGGACAAGCACCATATTAGTGCAAGCCAATGGATATTTATTAACTATTTAGATGATAGGATTTAGGAAGACATCACTCAGTCCTTTTGCCTCAGATTCCCATTCTATATGATCTCACCTCCTGTAACATCACTGATGGTACAGTCAAGCTGTTAACATATATTTATTAATGCTGTATACTGATAAAGCTCTCAGCTTCTTCACCTCCCTACTGTTGGCTAGGTCTGGGTGCCTACATTTGGAGGTTCCAAACAGCTTTATGAAGATTAGGTTCAGACTTTAAGATCTGGATGTTGTTCTTACCCATTGGCTTTCTTTTATCTATGTTGTTTTGTTAAAAATTCTGGTTTGTAAACAAGATGGTGTCAGAAACTGGTGACTTTGTACACTTTTCACTGTCCTCATGCATTCCTATACTTGAGTTCACAAGGCAATAAAATCTAAATCTTTAGCGCCCACTTCGTCGACCAGGCATTCATTCGCTTGTTATAACATTTTCTTTCTTGATTCAGTACCTTGGGATGTTTTAGTTGGTGACATGCTACATGAATGCAAGTTGTTGTCGAGTCTTTCAGTTGCCTCTCTGCCCTGGTGCAAAGTCATCAAACTTGAAATGTTGACTTGGTATCTCTCTCCACAGATGCTGCCAGACCTACTAAGTTTCTTCAGCACTTTCTGCCCTTATTGCATGTATCTGGCCTCCACGATATTTGTAAATATGATAAATAATTTCCTCTCACAGTTTTCAGTGCGATTCTGTTATCCATTTCAGCAAGTTGTTTTTGTTTTTTTTTCCCTAAATGGTGAAGGAATCTCTCTCCAAAACTCCAGGCATCCTGACTTTTGGACAGGAGAGGTCTCCAGCTGGTTTTGAAAATTCAGGTAGACATAGAGTTTTTGATGCTTCAGGGAAACTGACAGACAGCCGGCCTGAACTTAGGATCTTCCAGCTCTGGAAACAGGCTTCGAATCAACCCCAAACTGAAGGCCTCAAAGTTTCTGGTGACTGGGAGTGACACGCATTCAGTGAATGTCACTATGGCTTTTTGTTGCTCTATATTTACAGCATACAACTGTCAGGAGATAACAAGGTGTAGAGCTGGAAGAACACAGCAGGCCAAGCAGCATCAGAGGAGCAGGAAGGCTGACGTTTCGGGCCTAGACCATTCTTCGGAAATGCTGTCAGGAAACTGGCTTTAAATCAGTGCCAGCAAACTGAGAAGCGGACATGTTAATATAATGGAGAGCATTGTGCAGAGATTGAGGCTGTTCCAATATCGAGGGAGCTTTCCTACCTGCGAGGGGGTTGAATTGACGATTCTAACAGCCTCCCCCATTCTCCCTTCTATATACTTCAGGTCATCCAGAACTCTGTGCCTCTTTCCTTACTTGCACCAAGTCCCACTCAGGAATTGCCCCTCTGCTCACTGATCAACTCCAGCACTGGATCATCTCGATTTGAAAGGTATCTTTCTTGTTTTCAAATCCCTTCACAGCCTCATCCCTCCCTA